>NW_010426189.1:50271-58885 GCF_000710305.1 Buceros rhinoceros silvestris | reverse complement strand
GGGAAAGAGGCAGGGAAGAGCACCAGACGTAATTTAATTGTCCCAGCAGCATTAAAGCTGGCCGTACTCGTGGTACAGTTAGACTCTCCATTTTATTTATTGGAACTGCTGATTCATTATGGACTACCTAAATTACCTAGAAAGGCCATTTACATGAGCCTTTTATCTGATGAATTATAAATCTTAAGGTTTCTATATCTGATTGGGACACTATTAGATGTTTGGAGGGAACTTTTTAGGCTCTAATCTGTTCTGACTAGGTTTATTTCATTTCCTGGTACATTCAAACCTCCCCAATTAAGGCAAAGCAGCTGGTCATAAACCGCTCTCGTTTCCGCCAGTCGCTTCGCGTTGAAAGCTGTCCTTGTGTTGCCTCTTGTGTTCTTTCTTCCTCACACATAATAAAGATAATTCCACTTCTGGTTTGAAGAACTTGCTGTAGCATTGCCATCGTTAACGTGAAACGGTTGATTCCCATCATTAGAAATCCTGCCCACTCGTCAGACATTACTTGATCGTTGTCAGTTCATTCGTACGGAGAATGAGTGTTGCCCAAGGATGTCTGATGCTTGTACACTAGTGCTGCAGCCCCCGACTCTGAGCTGCAGGAGAACCCGCAGCTTATGAGAACGGCTTTACAGAGCGAGACCTTCAAAGGACTTTGGTACAGACCCAGCTGCGTTTTCTGCCAGTTTAGTCAAGGATTTCTTGGAAGATTTCTGTTTGTTATGTTTTGTAGTTGTTTTCTTTCAAAGATGTTTCCATTAGCTAGTTTGGAGAGTTTGACTGAGGCCCTAAAAAAGTTGAGTTTATTTTTATTTGAGGGTTGAGGCCTATTTAGATCAATTCCAGAGATACAGACTGGACCTTCGCTGGCTGCCTAAAGGACACTGCAGCACCTAATTACCTTTCTTTTAAAATTAATCGTTGCTTTGAAAATCCTGTCCTTAGGGACATGAGGAGCTAATCCCGTTGATATTAAGGAAATTTCTACTAAATCCTTGCAGTTATCAGGCAATGCCTTCTGAATTCTCCGTTTAGTGCACTTTAATACCCACTTAGGTAAGACCTGCAGCTCCAGAAAAGCCTATAAACTACTATGGACCGCAGTGGGCAGGACTGCAAACAGCTCGAATTTTGTGTTCAAACATGCAAGGCATACGGAGTACAAAGCTACTGAAGTGAAATGAGAGAAGGATGTCACCTTGGTTCCTTTGGACTTGGTTTCACATTGAGTTTAGCGTCCTTCATTGAAAATAACTGTTCATCTGTAATGGTAGGGCAATGATTTGTGATTTCTAGGCCTTATGCCTGAGAATTTTCCTAGGTAAGCTTAGGAAGATGAAACAAAAAAAGTCAGGACTGTTTCCTCTTTCCAGTTCCTCTTCACAGTTACTGTAAAACAACCTTGGGTGGATTTGAAGGCAACGGAAATTACCTGAGAAGTGTTGCTTTGCTGAACAAGTAGTTGAAGTCATCCTGGCATGGGTGATACCGAGCTGGTGAGCACGCTCCTCAGCCTTGGTAACAGCAGAGTTAAAATACACAATCCAACACCCAGTCCCTTTTAAGTGTCCTTAGGTAACCTCTTGCCTTGATCTTTGCAATTTTCTTACAAATAATGAATCATTAACAACGTTCTGTACCTATGAGGAGCAGTTGCCTCTGGTAACTGGAGATGACCTATCAAAAAGTTCCACACAGGTCCTGGAAAAACACGTATTGTGTTGAAGTACCAGGCACTGCAAGTGTGAGAACACCAGTACAGACACCCCCTTTTTTTTTTTTTTTTCCACTTTACATTCTCTATTTCTTTTAAAACTCAAATCGTATTTTTGTTGTGACTTTCCTGTTTCTAAAACACCTGTTCAAACATACCTTTGCACAGTTTAGTAAGCAACTGTAGGTATTATCCTTATTCAGTTCTGTTAAAATATATCCCATGAAACTCCTTTCCAACCAAAATCACTTTGTGACAGAATCTGAGGTTTTGTACACAGTGTTTGCTTCCACTGAAATTTTTTTAAACTTCTTACTTTCAAGTTTTTATGGAGAAGTGCATATTTTCTGTTGAACAAATGCAACCACACCAAGAATATTTTCATGCTTGTCAAGATATTCCATTCAGTTTTCCCATTTTCTAGCCAGCTCTATTTACAAGTTTCTTTTATGCAATGGCTAATGCAGTGTGGAGGTCTCTGTGCTTTCTTCAACAAGATAGCAAACCTACTTCTGGCCCTGAAACAGGGAAAGTTTTACGACAAAGCCTGTATCTGCAGCCAGGTTTCCTTCTTCCAGCAGAAGCAGGTACCTACATAAGGAACACACCATTTTAGCACTGAACAGGTTTCTCATCCCAACAAAAATTAGAGACAATTCTGCTCACAGACATGCCTGAATAAAGCTGGAACAACCTCACTGAAGGTTTAAGAGATACTCTGACATTTAAACAAGTCACAAAACAGGAACAGGAGCAAATTCTACCCTCCTTTTCTACAATCAAACTCAAATCTAACATGATCGAATAGCATCTTAAAATTCACCGGGCAGCACAGGTACATACAAATAAAACGCTGGTCCTTACCTTTGCCTATAGATGTGGCTATTCCATTCATTAACTGGGATAGAGATTTACCGGGAGAACCAGAGAAATCTGAGGATGCCACTGAGTTACTGGTCAGGAGATCAATCTTCCCCGCTTGCTGTCGGAACTTCTCCAGCTCTCTGGACAAGAGGTTAAATTGTTCACTCTGTGTCCGACATTTCTCCTCCAACTCTCGGACCTTGGCCTGTGCCAGCAAGACATAACACAGACATTTGACCAAGATCAGAGCGAGCTGTCACTGCACCAGGTTTTTCTAAAGTACCAGGCAGCCAGGATAGGCAAACTATTTGGGATAAACAGGCCCTCAGTCACATTTTTACCCCCCTAAATTCTCACCTGTATTTAGAACAAAACCTTTTCATAGCCCTGTAATATTGAGGTGAGTGCTCCTTTCATCCTCAGTTTCCAAAGGGGAAATTTCTCATCATATTTTTTGGCAGTGTTAAAAAAAATTGCTGCCAAGAACACCTGCAAACAGGTCCTACAGCTCTGTGACTTCTGTACACATCTGAATGTCACTTCTGTGCGTTTTCCCAACTTCTTCTAAAACTCAGGTATATTTCTGAGGTTTGCCCATCCTCTGCTATTAAGTTGAAGCCTCCTGAATTGCTAGATTAAATATTTATGAATTAAACACCACCCGACCCCCCCCAACCCCCAGTGGTTCATGCAGAATGCGGTCCTACCTACTGGCTGAATTCCCTTCAAAAAGAAATATTCCTCACTACAGATGACAAACCACAAAGAGTGAGTCCGAAACCCAGCCAAGAGGAGGCTGTTTATAAGTTTGTGAGAAATACCAAAATGCCACTGTTGGCAAATATTTTTGTTTTAAGTTTGAGATGTCAGGCTTTAACAAAACAGAACTTATAAGACAAACTTCTATGCTGACTTGGGAAATCTGCCTGCACACAGTTTGTAAATTCCTGATGTAAAAAATGGATGAGGCGATGGAAAGGAAAGGTACCCTGGCTGAAGGGAATGGCAAGGGGCATGGGAATTCAGGTTTTACTCAAAACTTGTATGAGGAAAGATACTAAAGCACGAAAACACCCTTTTATTCACATCTGCACATCTGTTATAGTAGATAAATTAAGGCTATATTGATTTTTTCAATAAAACGTATTTTAATTTCAACCTGCATTTATAAACAGCCTGTGTATCTGTTTGCATACAATATCAGATACTACTGAAGACAGAATCACAAATTATGGGTGCCCGGAGAGTTAGGAAAGAGTATATAACCCCTGCTGCAAAGACTGAAGAACCGTCATGCTCCTGAATTTCCCTTGTGAGGTCTGATTTTCACGTGGGGACAAACGGTCTGTACTTGAGACTTAGGGAGCACTCAGGTCTTACATGCTGTGACCCGAACGCTGCAAGCAGAAGTAGCTCAACGGAGGCAGCAATGGGCACCTTACATGAAAAGCTAACACATTATATCCTGATCTGATGCTTTATGATGAACAAACATCACTTTCCTTCATTAAAACCCCCTGTATCATACCTGCCTACTTAAACAACTGAACTAACGAAGGAAGTCTGGGTATCAGATTCACTCAACTGTACTAAAGGCTTCTTTCTCTTGAAAAATTTTCTCAGTTCATATAAGAAAAACTTCATGTTACGTATCAAGAAAATGACAGATATTACATACCACCTGTACAAAGACGTTAGCACAGCTAAAGGGGAACAAAACATTTACAGTGCCCAGAAGAACACAAAAATCCAAAGTTCCTACTACGGAAGGTGGAACTGCTTGTTCCTTTTTTGGTAACAAATACATTTTTAAAGCTACAGTGAATTTTAAGGATATAATTTCTTTGTATTCCTAAACCACAAATTAATTTGGTTCTGCTGAAGAAGTCTCAGGGTGTCTATCTGACCGATCACGAAACAGAGCACAGTAAGATCCAGAGACGCTGTGGGAGTTTCAGACAAACGTTAAATGCTTTGCGTTTTGGTTTGTCTTTCAGCTTTTCGTTGTGGTTTTGAGCAACCGAAACGCGAACCTTTCCTACTTGTTAATTTGCTGCATGGAAGAGGCATGTATGTACAATTTTAAAATAAGTAAAGCAAGCAGTAAACTGGCTTGGGTTTTTAGATCCCCTCTCTCCAAAGACAAGTCAAGGGTAAGCTATTCAACCCTCTAAGAGTATATACTGACCTTTCCCCATGCAGTTATGGAAACTCTAACATAAAATAAAAAAATAAAAACATCACAATCTAGATCCCAACAAGTTGCTAAGGCTGCCTTAAAAATAGGTTTTTAAAAATATTAATTGAATATGCTATTACTATTTATTAATTTAAAACGTATTTGCTTGTCAGTATATGCCGCCTTTGACTATTCCTTTGAGTATCTGGAATCTTCAAGTTCTTCTCTCACGACAGGATGAAGCCTGGAAGAAAAATGCCTTTCCTACTGTTTTTTAATCAATGTTGTGAGTTAGAAGTGAGCACAAAGCTGGTATTATAAAACGAAAAAGCTGCCATTCGATTCCCAGTGGTACTAACAGGAGGCATCTCCATGGCTGTCTTGGGTTTTTTGACTTCAGGCAGCTGCTTGGGTCATCGTTAACCAGCCAGATTCACCTCACTGTAGAAAATCTATGTACTCATGTATGTCCCTGCGGAGCGAGGCATGGACTTACCCTCCCAGAAGAACCGCATTTTGATTCCACATCATGGTTCTGCCCATATAGTCTATCCTAGTCACGGTGGCACAAAAGTGCCAAGTCTACCAGATCTCCCTAAAGCTGGATCTGCCTACAGCAGTGTTGTATGAAAAGACATTCCCTGCTGCAGACTTGCCAAGTTTCTCACACCATACACAGTGCTAGTTCAAAAATTTAAACAGCTTCTTAAATGGAAAATGAAGCAGACTGCATCGTTACAAGACAGATACTGCTGACACAAGACAGAGAGGATGATGAGCAACTTTCCAGGTGGACAGGCTTGAATTCAGACTAGTAATTAGCTGAAATATTCTGCTACGGAGAAGACACCATTTCATAGCTTATCTGTTAATGTAGTAGCAATGGCTCATTAAATCAACCTCAGGTGAAAATATCACGTAAAATTATCTCTATATTAACAAAGAATGCATCTGAATTCAGACAAGATCCACACAGCCAGAAAGCTACAATCCTGAATAAGCTACCAAACCATTCTTACTGGGCATGCTCATCAGAAATTCACTTTCAAAACCAGCATCTGAGTTCTCATTAAATCATGCTATACTTGAATATTAATCTTTTTTAGACAAAACCCCCCTGATTTTGGTGACTTTGTGTTAGGCCAATGAATGCCAAGCATGCTCGCATAACAATGGTTCTAGCACGCATCCCATGCAAGGTTAGGCAAGGCTATATCGCACTCGTTTTAGAGGGAAAATTGCAGGATTCAGGACAGAGAAAGGAGAATTTATGCCCTAAAATACCTGCATGCTGTCCAAGGTGTTCTGGATGAAGTGCAAAGCAATAAATTCCAAACAAGACACAGTAAACAAAGAGATGTGAAATAAACAAAGAAATAAAAACAGTTTTGAACACTTAAACATTTCAAAGCAAAATATATTGGAACAGTTAACAGGGGTAAAAACGTGCATTAAGGCAAACCACACTGTAGAACGTTTCCAAAATCAACACCACCGCTGATCTTCAATTGCAAAAGGCATATTAAATTAAATGCTAAAAATAAATGGGCTTATGGCAATAAAAAGCAAAAGCTCAGGAAACCTTGATGGGGTTATGCAAATCGGAGGTCACAGACAAATCAGCTAAATAGAAATTTTGATTAGCTTGAGGGCAGTAAATAATCACTTACTGCTTTGTTTCTACTTCTGTTTTCCTGCATCGTATACTTTCCACAGGCATTAAATAATAATCTCATATTCAAAGGCAAAACAAATTTAATATATATGATGATAAGGAAAGCCTATGAATAAAACACTTTCTGTGGGAATATTAACTTCTACAGATACAAATAAACACTTTTTAATTTCTTTTCTTTTTAAAGATGATCAAGGCACTGGAAAAAACCACCTTCCATCAATGCATGACCAGCAAGTACTCCCAGGAGAACTACTGTGAGAAGGTAAAAAGACTAGAAATGACATTCTGCTAGAACCAGATTTCTAAACAGAATATTGACAACGCACTTACTATTATCAACCTCTGGTATTTTTATATATCTGACAGTATTTTACAAAAAATGGAACCAAAACTTCCATTCTATGCAAAGAGAAACTGAGGTACACACATCACTTCCAAAAGCTCAGCTTCATGCACTCCTAACTGAATTATAATTTTAAAGGACGCAATTACATTAGGAGAGAAAAAAAATCCTATTTGCCTACATATTACATGAAACTTTCAGAAGGGATGATACTGTAAAATTATCACATTCAGAATGGAACCTCCACAAGCAAAGGTAACACAAAGGGTATCTTCTGTCTTCTCACCTCTAGCAACTGAACTGCTCCTTCATGTTCCTTCTTAGCTTCAACCTGAGCCTTGTTTTTAGAAAGGAAAAGGGAAGGAAAAGGAAAAAGGAAAAAGGAAAGAAAAGGAGAAAAGAAAAATCAGTTAGTCATGCCACATATCGTATGCTCTGACCACATAAAGCAGCATACTGCACACCCAGATCCAAAGCCAATTCCAGCCTCAAAGGGATGGCTCTGCCAATATTACTACAGCGCTTTGGTTCCGAGCCACTGGAATTACTGCTTATTTTTAGGAGATTGAATCTCAGTGAAGCTTAATAGCATTGGTATTTTGTTGGACCGAGACAAGCAAGCTCAACACACTGCAAGAACACATCAGAGGTGTCTCTGAAACCCTCTAAATTAAAACTGGAAAATGAGCTTGCTATTCTACATTGCAGGAGGCTCGTAGTGCAGAAACCTACCATATCAGCTAGGAGAAAGCAATGTGAAAATTAAGTTCATCCCTTCGTGCAGCAAGATTATTTATCATCTAAGTAAATTGCTCACAAAACACTTCAAGGTAACCACAAGAGAGGTCATCTATGAACAGGAGTGCAACATTTAGGGTCCAATCAACTGAGTCAAATAGAGAAGAGAGATACAGTAAAAGCAGAAAAGTGCAGCTTATGGAGCTCTGAAGCTTCTAAGCTTGCAAGCTTCTAAACCTTAAAATTCAAAAAACCATCACACAGTAGCTTGGTGTTATCCTCACTTAATTCCCATTTAAGTCTTCACTATCTTCTTTACTGAAGATTGCCCAAGACGAACAAACCTTTTCATTACCCATTGCAGCAGGCTGGCAGCAGTGTGGTGCACTGGCTTGGCCTCCTAACTCCTCGTTACTGTAACCCAAATCCACGTTCTGCACAGGCCTCATCAGAGAAAAGTCTTAAACTGCTCCAGTTTCGCAGAGGAAAGCCCACAAAGGACACAACTATGTTAACTTCATTTTCCCCACCTCTGAGGGCCACCCTACCCTGTTACTGGTTTCAGTGGAAACTGGGTCAGGCCATAAAGTCACCACCAAAACCCACATACCCAAACTATTCTTCACTGTTGTGCAGAGCGATAGAGCCTCCTTCGGCCCTGCAGGCACAGTCATATTTCTTCCTGGACTGCAGTAACTGGTTGTATCGTTAGCACCTGATAAAATATTGGCTCCACGAGACAGCAAATGCATGATGACAGGTAAATAAAGCCTGGTGTTATCCATCACTACAAGTTTAATAAAATCTACCCAGAATATGAGTTTATGATAAATGATTAGAAAACCTGCATCAATAGCTATCTCTACATCAAACTGTCTTGTATTAAAGCTTTCTTGGAGAAAAAGACCATCTGATACCAACACAAAACCTTGATGAACAGTATTACATTCTTCCTTTCTGGCTGAAAATCTGATCAGTCTGTACATATATTAAAAACACAATGATTTTTTATTTGTAATATCAAAACGTGACAGCAAATGCATCAGATTGCACCAGAGACTTGCTTTGTTTTGAAGTGCGCATTGCTGTGGT
>NW_010426189.1:37422-50172 GCF_000710305.1 Buceros rhinoceros silvestris | reverse complement strand
TCAGCAGCAGCTTTGCGACAGTAACAGGATACGCTGTGAAATGTCATCCCGGTACTGCCTGGAGTTACTACTTTAATTTCATGGTACTTTTTCAAGTAATTAGATGACTCTAATTAAAAAAAAAAAGGAAGAAAGGATTTAACACACATGTCCTAGGTACTAGTGGGTCAGCTGTGGGTGAAATGTGAGCCAGCAATTCCTGTTTAATGATGGAAGCAAAGTATTAGAGTTACTTAAGGGATGTATTTAAATTATTTTCCTGACAATGTGCACTGCATTTTAATGTCGAAAAGGTGGTCTGTTGGATACCAGCAGTCTAGAGGCTAAAGCATGACAAATTAGTCTGTGCTCATCTCCCAGTACCTTTCAATATTTTGAAAACTTTCCCTCTTCTACCCATCCAGTCTCACAGTCATCTCTCATACCTGCACAACGTCATTTTCATTCTTACTCTAGAGCATTAACAATAGCATTACAGAAGCAAATGAGTATCTCAACCAAACCAGGATCCCAGCATGTCACAATGGAAAAGAACCTGAGCTTGGAAGGGCTGAAAATCAAAACCAAAACCAGAAGCCCTTCTTCTTTTTGAGTGGTATCTAGAATGAATGGCACACGCAGATTTTGTCAAGAGATGTGATGGGTAGAATGCTCATTTAAGTTGTCACAGATCTTTATCATGAAAGACAATAATAATTTAAAAAGACACAATAGCAACTTAATCACATAAAGAATGAGAAGTTTCAGGGTGAAAATAAGTGTCTGTGCAAATTCTAGGAGGAATATTTCAGGCTAATGAATGGAGCCAGTAAGACGGATGAATTATTTCTTAAATGCTTCTAAGTAATACACAGATGAATTGTTATGGTGGATTTTAGAATAGAAAGTCTAAGCTAAAATTCTAGTGGAACTTAGTGGTAAATGATTATTAGATGATAATTTTTGACATAAATAATCTTGTATTCCATGCTACTTCAGGTCCACTGAACAAGAATTTAATCTCTGGCTACAGATGCTGAGCTAGTCACATTGAGTAAAATACCAAACACAACACAACTCGTTTGTGCTTAAAGTCTACCGAGCTTTGCAAAAATGACTGGAGAAAACACTATTACAGAGATTTGTCTCCTGTTGCCAGCTGGTAACAAAAAGACCCATGTAATGTGGATTTATTAGAAAAATGTAACAAAAATTAGCAGGAAGAGGAAAAGCTGTACCTTTCTTTGTTTTCTGTGCTTTGCCAAGAAATATAAGACCTAAATTTATGTGGAAGTTCAAATAATAACAGCTGAATATAACTAGAAATGGCATTTTGAAATATGCCTGAATAGATTAATTGTGACAGGCTAAAAGAAAATTAGCTGGAAGATTTCATTTGGGCAAGCGAAGCTTTCTATTTCAAGGAAATTGTATTAGCTACATCTTTTTACTTGCTGAGAATGCCCCTCCGTGCCAATTCTCTACCAAATTATCATTAGCGTT
The DNA here is from genome assembly GCF_000710305.1 of Buceros rhinoceros silvestris. Lineage (NCBI taxonomy): Eukaryota > Metazoa > Chordata > Aves > Bucerotiformes > Bucerotidae > Buceros > Buceros rhinoceros. The sequence goes on along the minus strand of NW_010426189.1, from coordinate 48,690 downwards.
ATTATTTCTATGTTTTGATCTAGTCAAGCCATTGAAAAAATCAGCATCAGTATTGAGACAATTGCAGCTGTAAGTGACTTTGGTCAGATTGAAACTCACTATCATGCTTTTTCTATTATAATGAATACTGAGAAATGCAATGTGGAAAAAAAACCTCTTAAAAGTGTTTCTGAATTAGAGAATGACCTTGGAAATGAGGTACTTGAACAACTGTTTAGTTTAGGAAAAGCAAGATCAACTGCAATGTGTTAGTACCTTGACAAGGACTTACTGTAATTGAATTTAGTAGAGTCAGAATTGCCGAAGAGAAAGCCGGAGAAATTCTAACAGAACATTAATATGTCAGTGCGAATGATTAACTGTCCCAGCAAACTGACAAGGAAATGGTGGATTCCCCACGTTTTCATTACCATGAAATTCAGACTGGCTTCTTTCTTGACGTTTAAGGAATGCACAAATATTCCTGAGACCAGTATAGAGGGGAGCAATGGAAATACAACAGAAACACGGGTGTTCTCCCAGTGTTTTCCCCACTGGGAAATACGAGGGCTTACATATACTGCTGGTCGAGGTAATCTCTACTGGCATAAACACTTGTAAATCAAATAGAAGGGTCATGTAAATCCAACAGTACACAGCCACTTCTTACAACAGCCTCAGCAATCCTGCAGAACGACCCGGAACAGGAACCAGTTTGGTGGCTGTGGTGTAAGTTCCTCTAAAGCTGGAGGTCTGATGACCTGTGCTCTGTCGCTGCAGGTTCCACCCGACTTTCCCTTTGTCACTCACCTTCTGCAGGAGTTCAATTTCCTGCTGTTTGGCGTTGAGAACAGCCAAGGCTTGCTCATGCTCCAACTCCAGCTGTTGCCGCCGTTCAGCAGCCTCTCGCATATGCTGTTTCGAAGGAAGCAGAAAAGCTGTCAGGAGACTTTAACGTATTCTACCTGCAACCCAACAGGCTGCTGTTCCCAGGCATGCCGACGTTCATCTCAACAGAAACGTCCTCTGGTAGCGCTGACAGGCAAGCGGGAAACCGGACTGGATTTTCACTCGGTCAGTACGGAGAGGCATATTGCAAGGCTACACGCGGGGATGTTGACAGCACTCTCCTCCAGGAGACACGACTCTGTCATAGCCAGCACTGTGGCCGCTGTGATGCACCAGAGAACAGAACCCATCTGATCCACCCAGCACACATTTCTCTGTGGCGTTGTGCTGAAAAAATCAAAGCTCGGGAAAAAAATCAGCTTGGCAATTCCCTGAATGCCTCTTTATCTAGGATACAGTTTTGTGATCTATTTTGCAAATGATGACCCAAAAGAAATAGCTTACTTTTGCTATTCTCTGCCTATTATTTACAGCAATTTAGACAAAGCAAAGCTAACGGGTGCCTTTGGACAAAAGTGACTATACAGCACTTGAAAACAATTTTTAAAGTACAGTCGTGGCTCATGATTCGAAGCAATATGGGAAAGTTTCTTGGGAAGAGCACAAGCTGAACAATGTCAAGATACCCTTGGCAGATAGAAATCTTTTTCATTACAGGTTCGTATTATTCCCCCAGTATCATTATAACTTTCAAACACCCTGTTAATAAATGGGAGTTAAGAAAGATCTCTTTATAGATTCTGGTCTCTCTGAAATTCATATTAAAGATTTTTATTTACCAAATTACATATTATTCCCATAATACTCTGAGAGCAGAGGCACAAAGTCTTATCTGCACCATGAGTTATTACACTCAAAGCATACAAAATTAGGAATCAGCACTTGGAAACACAAATGTGTGGCTAAAACTGACAAGAACAGTCCAAAATATCTCCTATTGTGTACAAGAGAAAATTTTATCAAGCATATTGCTAACCTTTAATGAGCTGTTATTCTCTGCTGCTTGATATTCAGAACAAGGAGGGACAGCACAGTGAGGCTGACTTCTCAGTCTGGGGATGTTTGCAAAGGAAGCAGAAATGTCTCCAATGCTCTATTTTGCCTCTGCTTGGGATTTATTTATTTTAGTTTAATAACAACAATTAATAACAACAAAAAAATCATCAACTATGGCTTGTTTTCTAGGAGTTCTGTGAGGATTCAGTGTTTTGACTGTAGACATTTCTAAAGCATAAATGCTGTACAAATGTTAAATGTTTCTGTTCATGGGTAACACCAGTATTTAATAGTGACCAAAAATAATGGTTCTGATTCTCATCTCGTGTGAATTAACATAACCTATTTTGCTAACTAGTATTACTCATGTTTTAAATTAGCATGAAGCTATGTTTACTGAGCTCAGCAGCTTCCGTCAAGTCTTTACGTAAAACTCGACATGGATGCAGCATCAGCACATTTCTTATCTTGAAGAAATGGTGGGGCAATCAGGTCACACTCACACCTTTAATTAAAACCTTTAATCATCAGAAAAACAACAAAGGTGTCACTTCACTCACTCGAGATTTAGTACCAGATTTGGTACAGCATATTTCGATACTGTTAAGTACTTTCTACTTTCACAACAGCTCCTACAGAAAGAACATTTCTAGTCCTTTGCAGAGATCAATAAACAATTAATACTGCGATCAATAAACAATTAATACTGTGAATGCCATGAATCTATAAAACGTAATGAAGAAACAGATTGTGATGCATGGTATGTGTTTCTCCCCAGCTTTTAATTTATCTGTTTCCTAAAATACGTTTTTAATGATCTGTAGTTCACAGATTCTAAGGTCAGAAACAACCACAAGTCACCTCTGTTAACCTAAAAGTATCCCTCATCATTTCAGCATTATCATGACCTGTTTGGTATGTAAAGCAGCAAGGATCTCTTCACCCCCGCATCTGCCCCTCCTGTGGCATAGCAAAGAAATCTCCCCCAAATCAGAAGCAATTCCTCCCCTCCCACGCTGCTCACGAAGCCGTTCTGTCTGCACGTCAGTTTTGTGCTTCCTATCTGCACATCAGCTGCTGTGGCTTCTTCTTCCAGGCCTGGGAGGAACAGGTTAGGGCAGTGGAGGGGACTGCAGAGATCTCTCGAGGAACCCAGGGAGAAACCTCTGAGCTACTGAATTCTTTCTGCATCTTCCCTGAGGACTGACTTCCCCTGTGACCACACTGCCATCCGTTGTGTGGGTGGAGGCAATCCATTTGTCCATGCTAGTGCTGTCCTTAATGTGAGGCAGCTTAGAACCTTCTAAACAGGAAAATTTTAGTTCCCTTTCTGCTCCCTTTTTAGAGGTCTTAATAATGTTACTCTAACATCAGAAAGCAAATACACATCTAAAATAGCATTAAAAAATAAAGTAAGGATGCTGTATTTCAAAACAATTGGCAAATAAAGATCTATCCTTCAAAGAAAGGGTGAAGAAGGAAGCTTTTCAGCATGTCTTTCAGATCAAAGCAAGAATCCCGCTACGCAGCAGAACCAGGGACATCATGTGTATCTGAGATTTCTCCCAAACTTCAGAGCTAGACAGAACTGTTGTTGGAATAGCCCTTAAGGGACCTGCTCTAACAGTTCTTGTTTTCCAGCTTCCTCGTGGGCAGTGGGGGGGTTTGACAACGAATAGCCCGTCCCAGCTCCAGCCGTTTTAGTGGTTGCACTGTTTTACCTCCAGCTGCAAACAAAACAAAGAATCCCATCCTGTCCTTTCACAGCGATCTGCACAGTTCTGAAACGTGCCACTGGTTAACGCTAGCACGAATTCAAATGGCTTCAAGTACTGAAGTCTCATTTACGAGAGTGAGCTCATACATGATGCTGAATGGGGAGTAAATTTAATTCTCACCAAGTACTTTTATCAAAGGACTCGTCACCTGCGCTGGCAGATGGGTGGGCACCATTGCAGCAGAATGAATGGGAAAAGCTGGCTGAACACATCAGAAAATCAGAACTGTTCTATGGCAGAGGCACTGCGAAGATTCTCAGAAGTTAGCTAATTCAGCAGCTCTTCATCTTCCCTTTTTTGCTCTGTTGAGACATCCTGAAGTTCTCAAAAGAGAAACTGTATTTCTCTTTTGATTGGGAAACTAGGCTAAATATTTCTCAAAGCTTTCCGATGGCTGGAAAGCTGCAAACCATTTTTTCAAACTACTTATTTCCCGGGCATATGAGGACACACATGAAATACATAATTAACTGCATCTGCTTGGACGTGGTTTAGTGGTAAAAAAGAAGTTTAGGGTTTCAAGTCTGTTCAAGGTACTCTCCAGCTCAGAAGAGTTTTGCTCAAGGGAGGGAACTACAGAACATGAAGAGTCAGGATCTCTATATCCACCAGACAAATTCTGATTCAGTTAAGAAGAACTTTTGAAAGAGTTCTTGAAGCAGTGCAGTGAGATTTACTAAATGTTTATCTCACATCCATTAAAAGTATTATTGCAGTAGAAGGTAAGAAAATCAGTCAAGTAATCACATTCAGCTCTTCTACAGAAGAAATCTGGAGGAATCATTACTGAAATGCCAGTAGATAACCTAATTAAAGAGAGGAGAAATGAACATAATTTGATATGGCCAGAGAAGAAAGTATGTTCTTTACTTTAAGAAAATAAAACACAGTCCATCATTAGAGGACTTTCAAGTGTTCAAAACCAGACAAGCCTCTCAAAATCAGTATCTGAACAGGGTATGAGAAATCAGTTCTATTGCTCATGAAAGCAGGGTTTTAGCAGCATAAGAGTCCAGCCAATAATAATTTCTGTTTTGATTTGATGAAATGAGAATTAATGTCCATTTACTTAAAGTCTAATTCTAAGCTGGTTTATGAGCCATGAATTCACAGTTCTTTTTTTTTTTTCTTAGACTTTTTTCCTCTTATCTTTCTACTATATGCTCCTTGGAGGAGTGAATTACCGATAACCTCCAGTTACCAAGCTGGAATCCCACCATCATCACACAGAGAGGGCAAGAGAGCCGAGCCATGTATGTTGAAATAGCTTCTAGGCGTCAATTCTGCTTTCTATAGGTGCTAGGACACGGCTCACAGTAAAACAGCGAATTAGCGATAAAGGTCTGTGGAACTGTCAGTTTTGAATTCCCTGGAGACAAGCGGAACTTTCTAAAGTTAAAAAAGAAGCAGCAAGTTGAGGGCGTGAAAACAACTGTGCATCTAGAAAACAAGCATGGCTAGACACCAACGTACTAAGCTTCTCTAGAAGCACGTTAAAATGAGGGTGGTTACGTGCCAGGCACTGTAATTCTTTTGAAATAAGACCTCTCCAATAAAACAACGGCAGTTTTGTAACCCTGTTCTGACAAGGGATGCGCTCTGCAAGGGCACTACGAGCCGGTAGCAACAGCTTGTTTCATAAGGCCACAATAATATTTTGCACCGTTAGCCCGGCAGACGTGGCTCTCTTTAAGGCACACGATCTCGGCAGTTGTTCATATTTCCTGCATCAGCATAGTCATTTCTCATCGTGACTTACCTCCAATAACTCTCGAGCGAAACCCTACATCCAGTTATTTATCAGGTGTCAGATAAAGATCTCTAAAGATGTTTCCTCCGACGGTTTGAGAGCACATGTAGGTGCTTGGTCTCCTGTATTCCGTACATTTTAGCATAACGTATAGAGGCATTCAGTTCCCTGGTTTGCAGTGCACTTATGCTTCTGTGGCTCACTGAAGGAGCATCAGGAATATCAAACAACACTAGAAGTACTGGATTGTTGGACTTCACGGCTTTATACGCACCTTTAGGACCTGCTCTAAGTTCTCCAGCTTGGCTTGGAGCTGGTGTTTTCCCTTTACAGCCAAATCTCGTTCTTTGGTCACTCTAAGAAGGGTTTCTCTAAGATGGTCATAGTCTGATTTTACCTAGAAAAAATGAAATGTGATTATTGCCCAAGCAGCTCATTAGTGAATGACATAAACATTTCTGCACGTTACAACGGAAAAAGGAATAAAAGTTCAAAGAAAACAGAAGTGTGTGGAAGGGAATGCTCGCTGAGGAGATTATGTGTGTCTCATACCCATGTACACACGAAACGTTTTCTTTCAATGAAGGCTGCAATCTTACAACCAAACTGTAGCTATGCATAAGTTACGCAAATTTAAGTAAATACGCTATATAATGCACAAAATAAATGACAATCAATCAATTCCTAATTTCTCTGTGTCTCAGAGGCATCGGAGATGGGTGTGCTATATAAAGAGACAGAGATCTAACATCTGGACAGAAACATAACACAGATGTGTATTTTTCAGCACCATTCTCTGATGTAAATTGACTTCAGGCTAAACCCAAATCTAATGATCAGCCTGTGCTAACATTTGAAATCAGTGTCTCTACAATTCAAAATCAGATATTATTCTGCAACAAAACCCTTGCTCTCCCTCAACATATCTGCGTACAGGAGGTTTTTAAAGGGGCAGATACTCATCAAGTAGGATTTGTTTTCCGACTTATTTCCTTGGTACTAGCTTAACCATTTTGGCATGACTAAGTCTTTTTATACAGGATTTTGTGAATCATCAGTGATATCGACAACTTCATAAACACACATAGAAAATAAGGAAATATGATATTAAACTACTGTATCCTGCCATGGAAAAGCTCTTTCTTCAATTCAGATCAAAGAAGTTCTTTTCTTTTTCCTTGATTTAATTACTGTAATTTCTTGGGTTTTTTAAAGAACGAAAGGCATTAACCAATCTCTGACACAGATATCTGCTGGATGGTTTCTGGGGCGATGTTTTGGAAACTGATTCAGACTTTCTATTTGCCTTCTGGCTCCAGTTTGTTAACTTGCAAATTTTGCCATGGACCAAACAATATAATGGTTGCAGCCAGCCCTTGTATTCATCTTTGCAAGTGGGCTCTTTCGAGTGCAGTGGACTAGAAAAAAGAAAGAGGAAAATGGAACAAATCACGTTTTCCACAAGAACTGATGCAATTATTGTCAACGTCAGGAATTTTTTTCTGTGCACAGATTGTTCTTTTCCTCTTCTCTCATTTCCGTATAACTAAGGAAACTATTAAACAATGGATTTTCGGAATCTATTAACTTCATGTATCCTTCGTATTGTGTTTCATTGCTCAGATCAGTCATTGTATATCGTTCAAGAATAATGGAGTGGAAAAAGGAAGCAATGAGCTATCACTATCAACAATGCAATTTTGTTATTGTCTGTGATTCTCAGTTTACTGAGGATGAAAGAGGTACAATATTTTGAACAAATTTCAAGAAAAGCTTATTTTCCTTAGGCTTCAGTTTTCCCTGTGTCTAAACAACTGATACCAACCGACTACCTGTGTAAAGACTTGTAGTCATCACAGTCTGAATGGTTTCGGGGAGCTAGTGAGCACGGTACCGTTCTGCTCTGTGATTTTCCCTGCCAGCAGTGCAGGGACTGTGAGAACAAGCGGTACGTATCAGACTGCTTACGTAATTTCGGACAGACATTAATTAGAAACTTAGGTAGAACTGTAGATATTTTACACATCTCAGGATCTTTCATTTAGGATCTCGAAGCACATACGTTAAGTGGTTAAAGTTTAGGTTCTGACAATTTCTCTACTTCCATTTTTAGCAGATCGGCTTTCAAATGACATTCTGTGTATATTTTCATTTTGCAGGGTGGAAAGAACACAACCAAATCAACCAACCACGTTCCAATAAGTACTCCTGTTACTCCCAGCAGCAGTGATAACTTTGAACATTTCCACCGGGCTTTCTTGCCAGGACTTTCTCTTCTGAAGATAGTGTATCACATAGAGACACACATTTATATATCCCATATTTAAACTGCCAGCATAAAACTTGACAAGTCTATCATTTGCTTTCTTTTTTTTTTTTCCTTGTTTAGACAACATTTGTTCTTAAACATGAATTTAATGCTCTCTCCAAGCAGGCTGTTTGAGAACATATGGGATATACATGAACTTGAATTACACAAAGAGCACATCAAATCATCAACGTTCCCAGTGGCAAAAACAGTTGACCTAAAAAAAATGCTGTCATAAACAGTTCTGATTTCACGACGGGATCAGGGAATGGTTTGATCTGTGATGTTTCAATGTTCAACGCATCAACTAACTTATTTTTCATCCCATACTTTCACACTTATGAAATGAACCTCATTTGAGTCACTTATGAAGGCTAAAATACTGCTAAAATATCTTCCATTTCCTGAACACATAAACAGAAAATGGCTAATGAAAACCAGCCCACCAAAATGAACCATTGGTGAAAAGCTCCACCAGCTTTATAATCCAGCATTTGTCTTAATTCCAGTCTTTAGAGACCTGCCGATTCCTGAAACAACTGGCATTGTTCAGAAAATATTGTTCAGAAACTAGCATGAAAATGGTATTATTTCAGGTACTGTGGAAATAAATTCTGGCTGTATAACACCTACTCAATTTTTACACAAAAGCACTAGTTTGTATGTATTCAGATGAGCAGGAAGACAAGTCAGAGCCCAGTGTCACAGTGCTCCTGAGCACCCAAAATCTTTCCACCAGTACTCCACTCTGGGAATGCAACTGTTCCTCTTATGCAGAGTGTCAAAACTAAATCATGGGGGTTACGTACAATTTTATCTTTATTTTGTGGGTTTAAAGCAGCCAGCCTTGTACCTACTCCTTTCTAGAGTCAAAATTCCACAATTACATTTTCCAAAACTGAGCAGCAGTTTTATCTGCGCTACAGAACCATAAACACTCCTCCAGCCCCCTTTGCTTGGCCTGTTTTTCAGGCTAGCTCTCAAGGGTGATAAAAAAAAATTATTTTAGGCAGGTTTTCCCCTTCAGGGCTGAGCCCTAAGTCTTTTAGAATTCTGCTCTAACCTCCACATCCAAAGTTGTCCAGTTTCACACTTCCTGAAGAGCAAAATGTAATCTGAAGTGCACAATCTATCCTTAACCTCATTGTGTGTGGTTAAAAAACTCCCCAAAATCCACACAAACAGAGAACCCCAAGTAATTCCCCAAGAAAACCTGTTACACACGAAGGAAAACCGAAGGTTTGTTAACATTCAGGGTCCACTGCAAAAATGGCATTTTGTTACAACTGGTAGACGTGAGAGGGTAGAGTTAAAGCAAGTCTTTGATCCTGCTGAGGCTGTGATATTAAATTAGTAGCCCCGGTATCCAGAACTGTTGCATTGTGCCTTTCACAATATTTAATGTATTTAATGAAACAAACACCCGTAGTATGACAAATTCTGACACTACAATAGTACAAGGCAATTTTTTACTAACTTAGTGGCTAATGCGTCAAAGGTTGATGCTTTACCTTTATGTTTTAAATGGCTTTTAGTAGGTTTTTGAATGTACCTCGAGCTCTTCACTACAGACATTACCTATAATAAGGCATTATTCACCACACAATTCTTCACTTTCTGACCATCAGAGGGCTACCATTCACAGTGTCACCAGCGTGCTGAACCTTGACTGCACTAGTGCTGCATACTCCCGTATCAGCTGGAGCGTAAAACTGCCTAAGTTAGACTTTATGGGCCTGGTGAAGTCGATAGTAAAGTCAATGCGTAAACAACAATAAAGAGAAGAGAAAAACATCAGGAAAGGGAGAAATTCTAGACAGATGGATGAATAAAATTAAGTGATGCTATGATACACAGGGCTTCCTCCTACCATAAAGTATTATTACACTGCCTTTTTATATAAAAGCCATTTACATCCCTCAGCAACAGGAAATTTCAGGTCTGCTGCGATACCAGGTGCTCCACACAAACAAGCAGAGTGCGTGAACAGCCATCTCTAAATTTCAGTAACTGGCATTGTCTCGGGGACCTAATCAGACCTCCCTTGGTCTGGAAACTCAGCAGTGGGCTACTCTGCGAGACATGCACGTCAGAGATAGGAAAGCATGTTCTGCAAGCTTTGAGGATGGGCTTTCATCAGAGCCTGTGTGAGTTGCAGCTCTTTTGATATGAATGAGGTTGCCGAGCAACTCACTTAAGCCCTGTAGAAATCCCAGATTGGAGTTTTATTTTTAGCTAAATGTAGCCCTGTAAAGTGGAGGGTTCATGATGTTTCTTCCGCTGAATGCATACGTGGTGAGGTAAGGCACACCAGCCTCTCCTCCCATGCTAGGCACACCATGCTGTACTTGCCATAGGTATAATCATCCTGTAGTCACAAAGACATTTTTTGTCCCATAACAGGCACAAAAAAGAATTGAAGAAAAATTATTACGATCAAAATAGGTTTTATATCAGGACCTGGAATAGCCGAGACTGTGCCATGCCACAGGGGAAATGCCAACTGCTGAATAGAGGATTGGACACCTGCTGCTGGACAAAAGCTTTTCAACATTTTATTGAGAAATTTAAAGATGCAAAGAAAAGCAAAAAAGAGTAGGTGAAAACCTACTAGATAGCAATAATTTCTATCAATATTTTTCAGAAAAAGGTGACAGTTTTTCAATCAAGTCTCATCAAAATGACAGAAAAAGTCTTTTTACCAAAGCCTAATACCAATTTCTCTTTCATGGGCACCCGCTTGCCGTGGGGAAGGAGCTTGCGTACCCTTGTGAGGTTGAGAGCTGTGCTGGTGGTGGCATGTGCCACTGGTAGGGTCTCCCAAGCCAGACAGGTCTCAACTGAAGGGTCAGACAAACTGTGTCCACGGGCAGGATGGGCTCACCAGCCTTCGGGCACCATCCTAGGAGAAGGACAACTCCAAACCCGGGCAGATGGAGCTCGTTTAGCCCTGTAAGACTCCATCTCAGAGAAGGACACTCTAACCAAACCTATGACCCGAGGACTTCGCTGTCACCGTCCAAGCTCGCTAGGCCCTGGCAGATGAACCTCAGGTGTAAAGGGTGGAGCCAGTTCCGCGCACGCTGTGCCTCACCTAAAAAACCCACTGCGCAGCCCCGAAGGGTGCACTCATCGCTTGCAGTGAGCGTGGGGAAAACCCTTCCCAGATCTTCGCTCGCGAAGCCAAGCCATGATGATGATGATGATGATGAATATCAATTTACAACACAAGGCAAACACGTGCCAGTGGAATGTCATACCTTGCTGAAGCCTATCAGCGCGTCTTAAAGTTTCACTTGAAAATAGCATTTGTTCATAAATATTTGTAAATTATTTTTCATTAAAATATTTTATGTTCTCAAGTAGAAGCGAGTAAATGAGGAAAAAATGACTCTACAACCCCCTTTTACCCACCCTGCAGTCTGATCTCTGTAACAAATGGGTGTCTGAGATCTGTGCTCGCGATGTTACCTGGTCATATTGCAGCGCTTTGTGGGACACACTTGCATACTGAAGGCTCAGGCGATTCTTCTCCTGCACAGCATCCT
>NW_010426189.1:22380-37234 GCF_000710305.1 Buceros rhinoceros silvestris | reverse complement strand
AAGAGTGTTAGAGACCATTTGTCTCCATTAGAGTACATCCTATTAAGTGCTTAAGGAAGCAATGTTTTTGCATTATTTGGTATTAACAAACTATTAAGAGCAATATCAGGCACAGAGCCAAAGGCACGGAAGGTGCAGAAGCAGCAGATTAGTCTGCAGTTACAGTTGGCTCTATCGTAAACCCATATGTTTTCAGTAGATGATCTGATTAAAGATGTGAGAGCAAAGAGAGCTGACCTGACTTCACAGGCCTGGTGCCTATCAAAATAATAATAATAAAATCTCCCTGTGGATGCAACAAAGAGCTCAAACCTGGCTGCCTCACTTAGAAGTAGGAAGAGAGATTTGGATGCCAGAGTATTTGCAATAAGGGTAGAATGTATTTGTACATATTATCTGTGTCTGGAAGTGACATAAATACATGTACACTTAAAATATTTAGATTGCTTGCTCTCAGAAAAAGCATTAAGGAACAAAGGATAAATGACTCATCAAAGGCCTCAGAGCAATAACGTGGTAAAAGCCAGAGACTGAACCAAAGTCTTGTAAATTTTAGCCAATAAATTTATTTTATTGGGCTATGTCTTCTGGAGATAATCCAAGTCGTAATTACTGTCAACTCAGAAAATCCCACAGTATTAGTTTCAATTTATTGACTGGAGTCATCTCTCAACAATAATGAACCCTTGCTACAGGGGCTCTGACAGAGGTAGATTCAGCTGCAATAGTTGAGCTTTGGCCTGGTATTGTCAGTCACGTCCCTGAAGGTAACCCGTGATGGGGTTAACTGCAGCAGCACGTGCTGCCCAAGGGAGACCAGAAGCTAGTTTCTGGGTAGGATACAACAAACCAACAGGTACGTTCTCTCTCAGAATTCCTCATGAGCAGTTTTCCCAGTGTTGAACGTTTCCACATGCTACCTGTTATTTGGAGAAACACTTACAGTACTCCTTACCCATCCCCTTGGTGAAATACCGCCTGGATTTTTGCAAATGATACTTATGCATCATTGCAATTCGTGATTTGCTGTCTAACCCGTTGACTCCAGTGATTTGGTCCCTTTACAAAACCCGCCACAATATCTTCCAGATTAGTTAAACTTTCAACAAAAAAAGACCAGCTACTCCAGAACTAAACGCCACCCAATAGTTAATTCATATATTAAGGGAGAGAACTAAAGTCACGTAGAGGAAAATCACTTTTTTACTGTTTTCTTTCATGTACAAACCAGAAAACTTGAATTTCTGGTATAAATTCTTATTGGCTCACAGTCAATCTCTGGAAGTTGGTTACTCTTCTCAAAAGTACCGTCACACCACCATTGTGTATATGTCCATTTGACAGGAGCCAGAGTGGCACACGCATCGGGGGGGCGGGGCAGCATCCAGCACTTCTGATTATCATTTTGCTCTGCTGTGAGTTGTCTTCATTAGGATTTTATGGTCAGATCCTGAATGAGCTTTGGAACTTCAAACACATTTAAAGGGAGACAGATGCCTTTTGAAAATCCCAGCTTCTTGCACATGAAGGCTACGCTTCCTTAAGACGCGATACTGAAATAAACAGTATTTTCTCTCCTTTACTTGGCAGACAGCACGGAATGCATTAACAACAGGGCAACACTTCTCACTTTAGCTCTTAGAACTGTCAATTCCAAACAGAACCTCCAAGTCAGCTGAAAGAAGAGGTCAGCAAATACACAGGGCAGCCATCACAAACACCAGACATCCTGGCAATAGGCTGGATACGTGCTTCTTGCCTCCAGCCTGCCTGTGAACCCAGCCGGGGATTCACACCACAGACTTCTCCACTCAGTCAAATAATCTACCAATTCTGAAGGAAACCCACTCTGTTACTGTTTGGACCTAGGAGGGGATTTTACGGGATTTCACAAGCCATTTTGGAGCTCGATATGATTGAGATTTTTAAACTTCTTGTCAATAAATCAATACCAGACCAAAAACAAACCTGTGGAAAGCATTACCATGCAATCTTCCTTCATACTTTCTACTTTTTTATACAAATAAGTTTTGACTTCTTTTTACAAATTTAATGAGAGTTTCATCCTCCCCCCCGCCCTCTCCCCAGTTCTTCATTTACCCACTGTGTGTAACAAATCGGACCATTTAACTGTGCTTAAGAAGCAATGTTTTACTACAGTCAGATGAGCTCCACCGTTTAACCTATGCAAAACAATCCACTGCAGCTGTTAATAAAGACGAGTAGAGCGAAGATTAAGAACTCGTCAAGCCAGTCAGTCCAATACACAGAATAAAGGTAAATATCAGCAGACTAATGCACAAGTGAGAAGGAAGCAGTACTTCATATTTCTGAAAAAGCTTCTCACCAGTCTCCAGTCTTGACACTGGGTTTTGATTATTAGTTGAACAGTCTGTCACCCTTTCTAATGATGTGCTACACAATACCCATTTAAAAAAAATCAATGGCTTGAAACAATTTAATTACAAGTCTAGCATGCATCCATAAATTTTACAACCAGAGAAATGAATGTGGAAAATTAATAAGGAAAGAAATAATAGCTCTATGTAGAACTATTTCACCTTCCCCCAGAAAAAATTTGACATACTGTCACAGATTGGCATTGACCAGCTACCAAACATACCAAACTCCAGATTTTTCTAATGTATATAGGCAGAAGTTGCACAAAGCTTAGATTGTTCCTCTTTAAGCTTTGCTACCAAGTCGAACACAAGCAGCGTACACCGTACTTACACATATAACCTATGTGCTGGTAGGTCAATTAGGCTGAATTAACGTCAGGACCATAAGCAGCATAATTAGCAAGAAGAATCTGAAATGTTGGACCCAGGACAGCATGTCAGACAAAATTCCAAACAGCAAAGGTATTTCCTGCTGGATGCAAGAAATGCTTCAGGCATCCTCAGCTCAGACAAGCATTTTGATTTAAGGCAACACCACTACAAACGATCTTTTCAGAATCTGCAAAGTAAACGGAAGCAGCAAATTGACAGCCCTCCCAGATGTATCCAAACACAAGCAGCCCTGCACTGTGCTATTTTTAAAGGGATGCCCAGAGCACTACGTCAATTTAAAGACTCACACACCAGTACGTACTTCACAAAACATGAGACAATTAATAAAGAAACGTCCATGACAAATCAAAAAGACATTAAAAATAAGTTGTGTTACCTTATATATAAGTTGCATCTTTTTAAATGCAGAAATGAAGGCAAAAATGTGTGTTCATAACAGGGCAAATGTAAAAATTCTCTAACGGATATGAGGGATGACTAAAATTTCATGGTAGGAGGATGACTTCTGTGGATTTAATACAATCTGACACCACTGTCTGGGTAACAAGGTTCTACATTGCCTGGAGAAAAGCATCTGTTGCCTTGTGTGCTAGTTCGCTTATCCATCAATTATTCTTGTTTGAAAAACGTTATACACTATTCATTTATTTGTAGCTCTTTTCCTTGGAGACTTACTTCTGCCGGTAACCCTGAATGACTGTATTGGAACACTCAGGTTATAAGCCCCTGTGATAGTTCTCTGTTTTGATAACACATTATTAAAATTAATCCAAGAGAAAAGTGAAAAGTCTAGTCTACAGGTGCTTACAAAGGAAAATGAAGAATCTTCTGATCTTTTCTCATGTATTTTTGCCCTGTAAATGACTCACTGCTAAGGTCAGGTTCATCACCACCAGTTTGGTTTTTTTCTTCTTGTAAGAGCTAGACTTGAAAGGCAAAGCTGGCTCATCCTGGACAGGACATAGAACTATTTTAGATCTCAACATAGACAAGCTAACAGAGCTAGGCTGAGAACTTCTAATAAATTACACATTATAAGTTGGTGGAAAACTGTTGAACACAATGAAAAATAATCAAACTGAAGAGTCCGGGGTTTTTTGTTTTTGTTTTTCTGAGAAGTTTTACTATTTCCATTTCATTCTTCCTCTCAGTTGTCATGATGAAGTACACGCTAAAGTAGTACAGAAAAGCAGTCAGACATTTTATGGTATTGACATTTAAAAAACAAACACATTTCTACTGAACAGGCATACGTAAGCTTTTTCTGCTACCACTCCTAAGATAATCTGCTCAGAAGTGCTTGAAATCACTTCACAAGTTGATTCCCTTCATTTTAAAAATAGGAACCCTTCCATGCAAATTATACTTTGGTCTAACAAAGGAAAACAAATGCAGCTTTACCCCTCTAATCAGTAGGCTGAATTTAGCGTAAGAAACACGATATAAAAATAGCACTTCTTAAAAAGCACTACTAAATACGGAACGCAGGAACTGTTGTGGTTTATTGGACTTGGAAATCACCAGGGTCTTGGCACTACAGCAACCTGGACCAGATGTTATGGAGGAAGTGCAAACAATTAATATTATTTTTCACTTCAATAAGCTAACAAGCTTTGTTCTTCCAAGTCATTTCATTGATACTCTTTTTGTCTTGTCCTTTGGAGTTTTATTTTAGCTTTTCATGCAACTGCTTCTCATTTGTCCACACAATCTTTTCTACCACCTCAAATCCATCACCCAGAAAAGAACACTGATTTACCTGATAACGTGCTCACTGCCATGTCTTGCAGGATCGAAGGAGAAAAGTACAGATCAACATCAGATTCACCTGAGCTTCTGCAAGATTCCCCTATTTTAGAATGACATGTAACCATATTTGACCTGCTGCTGCTCAGACTATGTCCATCACTGAGGACTGTTCATCACAGTCTCCATCTCATTTCCTTCACCTATGGCACACAGTGTGAACATGGCAAGACTCGTCTGTTTTAACAAATGAAAATGGGTAAAGTGATAGCTTTAGATATATCCAAGTGTAGTGGGTTTATTATAGAATCTATACTCACAAACAAATAACACAGCAGACTTTCGAGCTGCAGCTGTTTACAATGAATTACCAAATACACAAGTTCTCTTCAATACTTCACCTCCAGACTTTACACCTACTGTGGCTGAAGGGAGTCATCATGAAGACAGTAAAAAAGCAGATATTCCCCACAAAAACACCATTTAGTATTTGTTGTTCTGCTTGTATTTTATGATGCCTTGCTTCCTCCATGAGGAACGTAGACTGCATCGACAATATACTCAAAAGCAAAAGACCCGATGTCTTCGCACACTTCCAGTTCACAAATGAGAGGGAACGAAGCCTCTAACTGGCCGTAGGTGACATTAACAGAAAGTATCAAACACTATCCCAACAAGCAAGGACAGTAATTGCGTAACTTGTGTTTTCAGCACCCCCTTTTAAAACCTTCTCCACAAGTGTAGTGAAATGTTATATGTTATTATTAGATATATACATAACCTTGTGGAAAAGTAGCGTACAACTGTATAGGTGATAACTGACAAATCGATTCAAGGTAATTTTAGGCCTCCAACTTCGAATTAAAATACGGGGTAAGGGAGAGGTCAATTCTCATTAATAATGGGTTATTTATATACGTTAACACGGCAACACTTTCAGTGTTCTGATAACTAAAATTATGCCATATTGATAACGCTTTCATTGGTGACCATATGAAAATCATTTTTGTAGGCATAAGTTTTAATACAAGCTTCATACCAAAGCAATTGTACCACTGCCAAAAGAGCTGTTCCTAGTTTAGCCACCCAGGGCACCTACACAGCGTGCTTTATTTAGCCTTTGTTCAGGCTGCCCTCCTGAAGACATTTCCTCACCTCAAGCCAGCAAAACTACTCCTTAGTAGTTCCTTTAAAAAATAAGCACATTTGTATTCCGTGTTTTAAATAACTTCCAGCTGCTGGGAACGTAAATGTAGCCAAAGAGACAATAAAAATACCTTTCTGCAGCCTTTAGTAGTGAATTAATCTTAAAGTTAATATTGCAGCAGTGTTTTCCCTTGGGCAGTATTAGAAAATTAATTGATTTGATTCGTGGGCTGAAGCAAAATCAATATTTATTCAGGGCTTTTTCTTTCAATTATTTTTGCACTCGCTTCTCAACACAATAAATTAATCCATGTATCTGAGAGACAGAGGGTCCAATTCTCGTTCACCATGGCACAGTTCTAGTTCCTTCAGGGACATCTTATACCGAAGGGAAAGAAAAATTATCCACTGCTAAGGGAGAAAGGAGTGAACAAGGGCTCTGGTCTTATATAAAGGCACAAAGGAAACACAGTGCGGCTTTAAACATTTGAATGCTGGCATCAAGATGGTCTGAAGGGGACCCCTTAACAAATATTTTGGTTTAGTTTAACCATTATGCTACGTATTTTTTGTTTCACATCTCCAATTGGTAGTAAATTGCTCTTTTGCCTTGAGTCCAGGACATGCCAAAGATTTAACTTCATTTTTAGGTCAAACCAAATGCCGCCAAATATTTAAAAATAATTAAAACACATAGCGTGAGTTTAGTGGTTTCTGCATATGTGTGACTTTCCACTTGCACTTTGTCATAATCCATAAGGAACTTGCTATCCACGTTTTCCACTCCCTTCAATCTCACTAGCTGCAGAACAAACAAAATACATCAGCTGAAAAACATGAACAAATTTGTTCTGATCAGCTGTGGAGCTTATTAGGGATGAGGCTGCAAGAGCAAACGTCTATTCAATTATCTAGTGAGGCACTAGCGTTGCCATGTGCTGATCAAGAGAACACAGAGAGCTGGTGAACAGCAACGTGAACTTGGAGGTCTCTCAGCAGAACACTTCACAGGATCTTCGAAAGCCCACGTGCGTTAGTATTCTGCGAACGCCCAGTGGCAGACGTTTTTATACAGGAATAGCTCATGGAGAGATCTTGTCAACTTTGATTAAAATGTCAAGTTCATTGTGCTATTTTCTTATAACAGACATTTCTCATTCCTACTGAAATAGAGCAAGACATTCTTTGTTCTATTTCACTGATAATTAAAATGCAATTAGTTAGACCAGGTTTTGCAAATATTTCTCAAAAAGCTTTCCTTTCTGTCATGCACAGAGGAGAGACTAGCAAACAGGATCAACTGTTGTCATGGAAACATCATGCCCCAGCAGGTAAAAACCTCAGTCCTGTGGCACTAAAAAAGGATGAAACGTACCGAACCTAAACATAACATCAGCTAAAGCTCAACAAGATAAACACTTTTTCGTAGATTGGCATATTTGTAAGCAACACATTTAGAGAGGAAGATCTTAAAAAAACCCCCATGTGAACTTTATATTGATATGTTACATAATTCTGGAAATAGCTATGCAAAGTTTAGCACAATTTTTAAAAATTGTAAGTGACTTGAAAACGAGATAATTCTTCATTTCAAGACAGATACAAGAAAATACGCTGAATAATTTTAAGGGTTAGCTGCCAGAAGCATCATCAAAAACAGCTCTCCATGCTCCAAAGGTTTTGTTCTCAGAACAGATAATATTACAGCCTTCAAGTAAGACTGTACAATCAATTTTTCATCTTCTGTGAAGACAAGATTGCGTAGACAGACACAAAAGAAATGTATGAGTTAATCAAAACAAAGTATTATGGGCCATTGCTTTCCCTGCATGACTTTTTAATAAAAGCTGTACAAAAAAGCTGTATGTTGGTCTTTGTATGGTCCAACCAAATCTTCCTGAACTAAAATTATCTACAGGGGAGTGCCCACCTCCAAACACTTGGTTCCCGTTTACAGAGAGCAATGCTTTGCATGCCTGCCTGAGGGAGAAAAACGTGCAGGTAAGTCACGAAGTGTTCTTTTCATCTGCAGAGCTCTCAAACAATGGGAAATCACCATCTGTCATATTCTATTTATCAAAGCTGTTTTCAAACCATTTCCCACACAATCTGAAAACTAGAATTTGGATATTATGTGAATTCTTACATAATACAACATAAAATCTGAAATAGTCTCTTCTAAACAAACCAGATATTTTCTCCATCCATTTAGCAAGGTGTAACCAGTTTAACAAAGCTTAATAGTTTGACTATGTGTGTATTTACAGGTGTGAAAACCTACCGTACCGTTTCTCTAAGACTTCTCAGGAAGAATATATCACAAACCCGTTAGTTGAAACTGCCTGCCAGCCAGAATTTGAAGTTTATTAATTACTCACAGTCCTTGGGTAAGCAATGGTGAACCGCGCGTTCATCCTTCCTAAGTGCCAAAAAAGAGACGATGGCCCTATCACCTAACTACAGCAACGCTGTTTCTTTTCTTTCTACTCAATATCCTGTTGCAAGGACAGCAAGAAGAAAGAAAACAACTAGCAAATACTAGAATTCATCAAAAATGTCATTTTTTTCAAATATGTGATTATGCCAATGATGTACCAAACTTCATATTAGACGCTAGTCAATTAGAAGAAAGTCCCTGCCTAAATGCATAATGTTTTGTTCTTTAAAGCACCAGACGAAATAAGAGCTAGAATCAAGTCTAATTATACATAATTTTGAAGGCAGGAAATCTGTGTATGGGAAAAGGAAAATGGCTTTATAGTTTTTAAACAGTAGCTGCTTGAAGACACTTTGCAACTTGGAGATAGAAAAACAATATTAGAAAAGGCTATTTGACAGCATGCAAACGAAGAGGAGGAGAGCAGTATCCCCACCAGAATAATGCCAATATCTACCAATACACGTACGTGCTGAGGATGTCAACCATTTGTACAGCAAACCTGGGAGAAATACACCGTACCTGTGTTTCACAAAGAGAAACTCAGTAGTTTAGACCAAAAAATGTTTGCTGATTTTGGATTCCTCTGCTGGTTGTAGACATCCCTGGGAAACTGAGGCAGCTACCAGCAATGAACACTCTGGAAATGTGATTTTAGATGATTTGACTGGCACTGAACAGCAGTATGAAAGCAGATTCAGGGACAGACACCAACACAAAAATCCTCCTCTGCACAAACATAGCAGTCTTTAAGCCTTTGAGAACTATGACAACTTCTGATTTTGCTGTCACAAATGTGCTCTCCATCTCTGTAGTCTATAAGAACAATTTTCCAGGCATTTTGAGGAGAGCAGAACATTGAATACTTTGCATTAACATATCATAAGTAACAACACAAAATCTGAACAATGTATTTGTCATGTTACTTTTCCTTATCTTCCCTTTCCTAAATCAAAATAATGCTGCCAGGAAGATATTCATACACTATTGCCCTCATATGAAACCAAACGAAAACTAAATCATCAAGGTCCCAGTTCAAGCAAGGAACTAACTGCTAAGAGCAGCGGAATATTGAAGCCGTTTATCCCAACCCTCTAGTATTTTCCCCTTCATTAATCTCGGACTCAAATCCAAACAGAGTCCTGACTGCTTTCAACGGGGTAGAAACTCATCAGCTAGAAATCTGCATTAAAGTTGCAATCAGACTTATTTCTTTGCTATTTCCAAGTCTTAGCAAACACGTTATTTGGCATCTCCAATTAATCCTAAATGACTAATTAGGTGTACATTAACCTCAGTCTTAAACCATTAATTATTTCATTGCTGGCGTTACATGTGGTAGCACTGAAGTGTATTTCCCCCACTTACTCAGAAAGCAGTCCTGTGTTTGTGCAATTGCATCCATCTTCCCTCCGTCAGGACACGGGCAAACAGAGAGCCAAGGGGTTCGTTCTGCTCATTCAAGCTGTACTGCATCATACTCTTAAATTAACATTAATCTTCCTCACTAGCTGAAGCTGACCTTTCAGCCACTGCCTGGAAAGGGAACATCACTCCCCCGGGGGCTGTGCAAGGGGAGGGCCTTCGGGCGCCCCACACCTCTCAGCCACTGGATGAGATGAGGCAAAAGCACATTAAAATGGGTAATTCGGTAAGGTATGATGAATATTATTTATAGAAGGAAGGCTGGCAAGCCATGCTCAGCTTCTTGCTCCCTGAAGAACCCCAGGCAGGAAGCTTTCTGTGATCTCTAACACCAGTAAATATTTATGTTTTGTTTTATTCCTTAAAAGTAAACAAATAACTGCTTGAAGCAGAGCAGGGTTCTGCAAACCTCCGCTCGGTTTCTGTATCCAGCTTGCCCTTACTACAGCCCTGAACTAGACCAGGGCTCAAGGCGTTCGCATTCATTTCAATAACCAAAGTTATTCACGATTGTTTCCCAGATAAAACCTTGGCGCATTAGGGAAGCACAAAGTTTATGGGTTTGCTACTTGCTCATCTATTAAATGAGATGTGTAACATAGTTACACAGACAGGATTTTGTCTTCTGTTGCTCACAACAATCTGAGAACCGGGAAACTCAATTTCTCTTTGCCCATAAAACCTTTCTCATATAAGCATGCGTTACTCGTATCCTGACTATAGCTTTCTCACTGTCATTTCATATAAAATTCACATTATTTTATGTTCTTCTTACAAACATATACAATCTTTGTTGTTGTGATTTGTACATTTGCTGATATTAATCAGAGTTTTATATTTAAACAACCTGAAAGCAGCTTGTAAGTCTGAGGACCATTAGGGAAACCAAAAGGAAGAGTCTAACCAGTGCACAGAATTCATCTTCTGTATAAAATACTAGTTGAAAGAAACTGAAGAGAGGGGATAAATGATGCAAAATATTTCTGATTTGTTAACTGACTGAAAATAAATTGACTCACATGATATATAAAGGGGGGGAGGAGGGGGGTGAGGGGGAAAGGAGCTCCAGCCAGTGAAAATAACCGTACTCAAGGAAATCGCTGAAAGTGGTGGGATAATGTAACGGATTGCCACTACCCCTGGAATATAGTATTCCACTTTACAAAATTAAGTGTTGAAAATTTCTCATGCTGAATTAAAGATCACAAAGGAAATAATTCCAATGCTAATAATATTTAGCTTTAGGGCTTGTCATATTTAATTTTTTCAGCTCATAAAAATCAATTGTGGCAGCTACAAATTTAAAGCTTTGCAGAAGTTCTTGGGGAAAGCTTTGAGGACAGGGGAGAAAAAGAAATACTGAAAAACACTAGTCACAAAGAATGTCTTTATTCCAAATTCCTACTTGCCAAAACAATGCAAAAAAAAAAAATTGATTCTATGCGTATGCATTTGAAAACTTCGGAATGTATTATGACTTTAATCTCCCAGTACTCTAACAGAAAGCTACTGCCAACTAGTACATGCTAACAAATATAATTCAAATACGAGTTTCTGGGCTTCCTTTTGTGACGGAAATTAGGATGCTTTGAAAGGTAAGGTTCTCCATCCCTGCATTTGAACGGCTCTTCATCTGAACAATAAACTCACTCAGCTTTGGTTTAGAAACCTCAAAATCATGAATTTTTTTCAGGAGACTGTATCAACATTGACCAGCTGTTCAAATTTAATTGATCATAATTAAAAAAAAAAAATTGTAACTGGTGGAATACGTATCTCTGATCTGGTTTGAGCCACTGAAGAGCTTTTAAAATAATCCAAAGATTGCACAGCCTAGACCAAATGGCCTGTATCGCAGTTTATTTGAAGTTTTAAGCAAATACAAGGCCCGTTTGAGAAATAGAATAATAAAATCATTACTTCCTTTAATAGAGGATATGATTTGGTATAAACCCTTGTGTTAGGATTGCAATCAATACCAGAGACAGGAAGGGCAACCCGTTGCGCTGCCTACTTCACCAATTTCCTTCTTTTTACGTTCACAGACATACAAAGGGACAAGCCCATTTTTTAAAACACCTACAGGAACATACACCATCCCAAAACCTGAAAGAGAATGACTGCAGTTTAAATTCTGGGAAGATGTAGATTAGTTCCAATTTCATTCCACCTGAACGTAATTTCACTTCCAGAGTGGAGTTCCAGATCCTCACGTGTTGTGCATTATCAGTGCAACTGAGGAAAACAGTGAGCTGAAATGATTTATGTGTATTTATTAAAGATAAATTTGATTGCCATGTGATCCTTAAAACTATCGAAATTGTTTTCTCACCTATCAGCTGAAAAAAAGAGAGAAGAGTATATTTGATTAAAATAAGCCTCATGTTTCATCTTTGTATAGCAACCTCCTAAGCCATACACAGACAATATCAGAATAATTTCTGAACTCTCCCAACTCATTAATTAGAAACAAACCTACAGCTGAAAACCTATTCATGTGGTAAGAAATGGATCTCTCACAAGCTAATTCTAATTCTCTATGCAAAGCCAACCCTTGGAGAACATTTTAAAACTAAACAAAAATTTCCAGCACTTTAGACACTTGAACCCAGATACTGTCAACCATATTTCTCTCTGTCTATTACGAATTTCATTAACATATATTTTTAATTCATATTGAAGTACTTTTCAATTATTGCTTTATTTCCCTGATGTCTTTGTTTGCAACAAGGAATGCTGAGAGATCTTCAGTCCTCGAGCAAACTAATTAGCTCTAATAGAGCCCCAAATTAGTTTTGGTTAAATATTAACAGATAACACATTTCAACGATGCTTCTGAATTGCAATGGGCTGAATTTCAAACCAGAAGGTTAATCAAAGGGGAGGTGCAATGTATCTCCCATTATGAATAAAGACTTTGAAATTAGGAGCGTTTCTAGGCACATAAAGAACGGAAAAAGACAGAATGTATATGTTCATACGATGGCTATCAGAAAGCTTCAGGAAAAATAGACCACAAGATAGCAGGGAATATTCAAAAGAACAGCTTAGCTGTGTTTCTGAACATATTAATTAAAAACTATCAATACCGCTCACTGAAGATCAACTCTGCCCCTACGCCTTGCAGGGACACTGCGTGGTGTCTCATCGGACACTTTAACAGAGCAGCAAAGGCAGCTCGCTACCCTCTGCCTCTTTCAAATAGACTCTGGTAATGGTTACCCGTGCATTTTAAATGGTGTGGGATAGGGACGGGAAACGCAAACGATGACAAGCTGCTTCTCTTCTCCAGCTCTAGCTGGAATCCCATCATGTGACACTACGTTTAATTGAAGTTGAGTATCACTGAATTCCCTCTGGTACGGCTATCAGCAAAGTGAAGAATGAAACGGGAAACGAAAGATAGCCTCAGATGGCTGCACGTTTATGAAGTTTCCTAAAACATGAATTCCATATCGTTGATACATTTTTCCAACTAGCTGCTGAAGAATGACACCTGCCTGTCGAAAAGTAATTACCGAAGATCACCGAGGCACCAGAGATCAGATGTCTTGACAGATCCCCCTGCTCCAGGGACAATCCAAATGTCTGTCATTCTAACAGGCATAAGAGCACGTAAAAGATTATGATTCCTCTTAAATTTCCTAGTGTAGAATATATTGCTCCGGAACTGCCATTTAAAGAACTTCCACTGCCGGCAGCACTAAACTAACTTCTATGTTCACAAAAACAGTTTGACAGGAATGTACGTGTCTGAGAACCATTTCTTAGCACCTCATTGCAAGCGCTCTCCACGTTTGTGAGGACACTGCCTTTTGGCGAGCTCTCATTTCAGCAGTAACGTGCGTTTGAAAATGGAGGAGCCGCAATGGTGGAAAATTGGACGTAAAGACGTGAAAACCATGGGCTTACTCTCATGAAAAAGGAAAATCAGTGACTAAACACGCTGCTTTTGATTAAAAGATTGACATTTCATCATATATATCCTGCTTTGATTTAACACTCCAACCCTTCATAGGTAAAATACTGATTTCAGCTCCACTCAAGCAGAGGCTCTCAGGAACATGTTATTTCTCTCCCTGCATGCACAGGCCTTAAGAATTTATGGGTCTAAACTACCACAAACAAAAGCAAGCAGGAAGGTAGAGTTCCGTTTGTCAGTTTACATACACGCAAGAAAACTTACTAGCACTTTCAGTTGCTAAAAAGAAAACTTCTTCCACAATGTTGCTGTGATTTTTTAAATCTATATGCAAAAGAAAGAACGCACGACAGAAGGGAATTTCAACATAGAAACCCCAAATCTGCATTGTTTCACTCTTCTGTGTGATCTTCAGGTTATTTCCTGCTGTAGTCGAGGCACAGTTTGTCCCACTACAGCATAGTTCAGGGGGCGGTATCAGAAAATACCATTTACAACCTGAACCCACCACTTTTTAATGTTCTGTCTGCCAGTCCCTTCCCCCAGGAAAGTGAGCTGTGGAGAGAGGAGGTTGTGTGTTTGCACACACGTGCCAACTATATCCACGTACACCCGTGCTTCACTAGAAAAGGCACAATGAAAGTCCGCGACCTGCCCTATTCCAGAGGTTTTATAGATGAGACTACAAGCCCGCTGCCGGGCCAACCCAAACGAAAATTCTAGACGTAAGCAATAGCTACGTGTGTCACCTGTTGACTGCCAAACACAGCCCAGGCAGCTGATCAGCTCTGCAACCACCTACCCCTCTCACCCAAAGCAAACCATTTTTGCCGTCTCTCTGAAGGTCTGTTACTGTGACAGTCAGTCCCCCTTTCACGTCTTTAAAGGATAACGTTGGACACTCCTGCCAGTTCCTTCCCTCCTCCACTGGCAGTGTGCTGTGAGGTCTGTCTGATAGAGATCAAGGATCAAATCTGCTTTTAGGAATGCAAACCTAATTTTCGTAATAGATTGCTGTTTTCCTATCTGCAAAGACCAGCATCGTTAAAGTGAGGGTAAAAACCTCTCATAAACATTTTACGAGTCAGACATACAGTTTATTTTTGCACAAGCTAGAAATAGATGGACTGTCTTTTTGTGTATGTTCTAACTTACCTTAAAAAAATAAAGACAAGGAAAACATGGTCAAGGAGAGCAGGTCTCTCAAGAAATACTAAAAAGAGCTTTTCAGCAATTCAAAGACCTATCCTTGCACGTACAGTCAGAGTACAGTTTCAGTCATGTATTTAAAATCAGGTGAACCTCAGCAACATGAAGGGCTTTAAAGGACTCAGTAGCAAAGTCTCTGGATAGCAGATTTCTTCATGGCAGAGCTAGGGAAAG
>NW_010426189.1:21029-22273 GCF_000710305.1 Buceros rhinoceros silvestris | reverse complement strand
GGGAAAGAGCAAGTGGTAAACAAAGGAACCCATATCCACCAGCTTAAAGCACACCATGGAAATAGCAATTAAAGCAATTTTGAGAAAACCTAACAACAATTACGTTGTAAAACATGTCACAGGCAAAGTTCAAACACCTGTCTCTTCCTGCGAGATGAAATACGCTTTCTCCCTCCCTCCATGAGAGACTTGATGAACCCTTCTGGAGCGCAGGATGCGAATAGAGGACCTAGCATTTAATTTATCACTTCCCCCAACAGCAACACAGTGTTTTGACTTTCTCCTAAATTTGCACATCCCTCATTAGTGATCCTCTCTCTCCATTAGTAGTTTACTGTTCTATTTTGTAAGCTTCCAGCAAATTAACACTAAATTGAATTCCACGGAAGATGTTACAGGCTTGCTCCCCCACGCCTGATTTAATCACATTTTCTTTTCCTTCAATTCACGCTACATTTAATGTTGGAAATTATTTTTAAGATTGATTTCAGATGATTATGCTTATTACAGTTCAGAGAATTATTCTTCCTGTCTGCATCTGGCTATTTCTCAAAGAAAATATTTGATCAGGAACAACTTGTGAAGGCCAAAAGACAGTTTCTTCTCCCTTATACCTCCCCTTTAGAGCACTACACCCCGCGTGTGGCAGAAGGCGCAAAGTCCTCACAAGTTTCCTCCTTCCACAGATAATACTGGCAAATGGTGGAGAACAGACAGAAGAACTAGAAATAAATCAGTCCTGTTCACAAGAATTAGATGTAGAATTAGTTCTTCTCATTGCAGACAAGCAATCTACCTACGGCCAATGGATGTAAAGACATTCCCTCAATGTTTCAGAGTGCGCTGAAATTCTTTTAAGAAAAGAAAATTATTATTTATTGGCAGTGCATCATTAATATAACCTTTTTTTAAAAATTCCTCCAATAAAATTACTGCTTTTTAAACCCTTGCACTTCAAATTGCTTTAAGTATGATGGGACTTTATCTGCTTAATCCCTTTCTTTCACTCAGGCATTTCAGATTTCATGCAACTGTGCAGAGTTGAGTTCTGCTTAACAGACCTGTGAAGCTGTTCACAAAGCAGAAGAGGAGTCAGGAGAAAAAAATATACAGCCTTGGGGTGGTCAAAAAAAAAAATGCGTAGTGAAATTGAACCACAAGGGAGAAATTTCGAATTCCAGCTCTTATTGACACTGTAACTAGCTAGAGAATCCATGTTAACTTCCTCCTGTTATTTCCTGCTG
>NW_010426189.1:19649-20947 GCF_000710305.1 Buceros rhinoceros silvestris | reverse complement strand
CTGCTGAAAAGGCGGCAGCTGAAGGAAGCTTATTAACTCCATTTCTTCAAAGTTATGATTTTGTTTTGGTCCTTGTCAAAATGGAACCTGCTGCTTGATTAGGAGCTTGGCCAAACGCAAACTACTGTAGCCCTCAAACACTCCAACGATGCTTCATTTATCCAGAGGAAATGAAACTCACTGCCAGCATGTATTTGTATTCAGGTTTTGTGCCTGATTCAGAGGATCAGGATCTGGACCTTTTCTTTTCTGTTTGCAACATAATTCAGCATGATTCACCTTAAATGGGCTTTAACGACACAATTAACCAAATGACTTAACATGACTTTGCTCTTTCTTTGGGAATGGGTGGATTCAAGGTAATGCTGTCTCCTTCAGGCAGCCTCTTTACTCAACCATTGTTGAGTAAAACGACAGAGCAGTTTTCCCTGAGGGTCCCAGATGGCCCCCAGTGAAGTGATATCCCTCTGCAGAGGCAAACTGAATGTTAGGGCAATCTACCTCTTTGCCAGAGGAAACCTGAAAATCCCTGTTCCCTGGACAGGTTGGAAAACAGTCCAAATTTTGAGCAGTTTTTCTCTGCCAGATTGTCTAATGGCATTATTTCTTCTTATGTGCAAAACGCGTGTCGAAAGTCTAATCCTACTATAATGTGGCAGAGAATAATTTCTAAATTTAGGAAGTAATTGCTTTCCTGTCCAGTGAAATGTACACTAAAAAAATAATCTCCTCTAGGCAAGTCCTCGTTTTAAACACTGATTCAGACTTCAGTGAACACAAGCACTAAACCTTTGGAAAAAAATGAAACTCTACAATTCTATTGCTGCAGTTTACTGTTTTCCTTGGTGCTTGCTCTGTATCACAACACAATCAAAATAACAACACTCAGTGCTTAGATGTTGTCCAATACACAGTTACAAAGTGCTTTGCAAATAAAACCGTGTAATTCTTTTGGGTGATGTTCCTTTTCATGGAGGATTTTGACTTTCCCAGCTGAGATTTTATTAGAATTCTGAACAAAATCTTGACATTTCGAACTTCTTTGTGCAACTGAAGGGAAGGAAAGGTTCTTGTTAACACAATCTGCCTGACACTGCTGCCCTAGAGCAGCTCCTGGCAAGCTTGAATCTTGGGAGCACTAAGTCTTTGATTTTGGGAATTTCAGAGGACTGAATTCTTTTGCTTCTAAGATCTGAAAGAGACTAGATTGAACAAAGAAGCAAACAAGCTGGCAACAGAATATTTTGCCATCTGCCAATTTAAATTACTCTTTCAGTAGCCCTACAAGGTGGGTCTAA
>NW_010426189.1:19031-19533 GCF_000710305.1 Buceros rhinoceros silvestris | reverse complement strand
CTGAATCCCCAACCAGCTGATTAGTATTGCACCTGATTTTAAGAAAGTATCAGCAATGGTCTATTTTTCACATACAGGTTTTAGTTTCACATCTATTTGATATTCTATGAATTAATACAGAATAAATGATGCAATGACAGACGCATTCCTCATCTAAATAGTTTTTATAGTTCAAAGGACTGGGGCACCAGTCCTGCTGGGTGGGAAAATAAACCCCAGAAACCAAGTTTCCAATAAGTTTTCATAGGTATTCAGAAGGAACGAAGGAGAAACCCCAATGAACCAGACCGTGAACTGAAATTACAGACGTATTGAAGACAGAAAGAAGCGTGTCCCATCAACCAGCCATAAGCAGAAGCCTCTGTGGAAAACCCAACAAACTCTCAAAGCGCTTTGTCACCTTCCACCCCTGCCTGGTTAGGGGGAAGGGGAAGAAATTCAGTCCTACTCACAATGGGGTGCGTACGCCCAGGAGCGCCTGTCTCCCGCAACAAACCTCCCC
>NW_010426189.1:0-18895 GCF_000710305.1 Buceros rhinoceros silvestris | reverse complement strand
ACTAGCCACTGGCCACACGTGACCCTGCTTTATACACGGGCAAGTTTTCAAAGACAAAATGCCTTTGTATTCTAAAAGTCTAAAGATGAGGATGGATTTTTGAAGACCATGCAAAAGTGAGGTTACATTTTAAGTACGGCCCAAATTTCCACATTAAATAAGGTACAAAAAACAAGAAAAAAGAAACAAAGTGCTGGCACGCTGTTGTAACACAGAAATGACCACTCCTAAACCTGTGTAGAAAGGTGGGCTACTGTGGCCTGAACTTCACTGCTCTTTAATCAGTGCTCTTGAAATCAGACGCTTCGAAAGAACAGACTGTATAACAGGAATGGAGGGATTTCCCGATTCTTCTGGAAAAGCTTTCTCACACATCCGCAGCGTGTCTACGCTGCACAGTGACAGGCAGGTACACAGGCACAGAACGGCTCCTCTTTTCAGCTGGGTGAGCTAAGAGAACACGGCTTCTAAAAATAATCTGGTTTGTTCAGCAATAGCTTTCGTTATTCTTCTTCTTTTCGCTATTCTTGCAGTCTGTGAGGAAGGCTGGTTTTTCTTCACAGGCCTCTGCATGTGTTCTAACAGCTCAACCCAGGCTCTGATTTTTCAATCTGCTAGAAGAGACATTTTCAGAGTGGGAAACATTAATATCACTTTAATCAAACCTGCTTAAGAACTTTTATTGCCATATTTTAAAGAAAACATGCAAAACATGAATTGTGGGGGAAGAAAATGGGAAAGAAAAATACTAAAGCTGCTGTTCAGTAGCAGAAATAACCATTCACTAACTTGATGCTTTCAACTGAAAAAACTGAACACCCGCCAGCTCTGCTCAGGCTCCACCTGAGGTGCAGTCTCGTTAGATGTAGCAGTCATTCCTATCAAACCTCTGCATCTTTCCTCCCGTGATGGGCTGAGACTACAGGCAGGCAACGCTGTCCCGTAGGGTGAGCCACCGTCTCCTGTAGAAACCTGCTCATCCATTTGCTGCTGCGTGGAATACCCTGCCCCTGCCCCTCAGCTCCTGCAGGACCATCTCACTCACAGTTGGGTCAAATGTCTACAACTGCTGACCAGGACACAAGCTCCCTGCTCCTTCACTGACGGACGCTCTTAGAACCATGAGAAGGGCACGGCTGATAGAAACCAGATGGAGAAATCAAAAACATGCCCAGAGGACTTCTAATGATTCACAGATCACAGTTAGCAACTTGGCCTTGGAAAATTATAATAAACACATTATTACAGGGCTTCTGTAGCTCCTTATTTCATCAGTATTTTAGAACTGTGGAGCTTTTTTTCTAAATTAAATTTAATTTTTGTATTAAGCACCCATAAATACAGTTTTCCCTTTAAATACATTTTCACATAAGTCAGACTATTTTTAATTAGTATTGAAGTTAAAACAGTTATTTTGAATTTGCTGAAGTGAAAATTTCAAAAAACTTCTGTTTTTTCTTCCAAGTCATCATCACACGTTTTGACCATTGTACATATACTACTTTAAATAAATCAGAAGTGTATAAATCAGAATCTACAAATTAAATTTTTGCACTGAACTCAAACATCATCAAATTTCATTCAACACTGCCAGCTTGAAATGACTAAAAGCTTTTTGAGTATTTTTTATTTGTTAGCTCTATCAAACTCCTTCTTCTAACAAGAATTCACCAAAAATTCTGACATTACCCAATCTATGCTTTCTGTAAGAGGAACTGCAGCCCCCAAATACCTAGTGTGCTAAAGCACAGGTGACTTTCCTAGGCACCACCCAAGGCAGGAAGATTAAAATCCTGAGTGGTTTCAAATTGCTAATATTGACCCTGAAGAAAAAGGGCTTCGCTCCCTGTAATGTTAGACGAAATACCACACCTAGCTAACACCCCATGGGGTTCAGCTACTTAAACTCGGTTTAACAAGATTTTTACAGACTGTTCTTTTTAGCTTAATAAATATGGTGTTACTTTTTCTCAGAGGTAAAGATTTCTCCATCACACTGGAGGGGTTGTCTTGGCTTTAAATTTAATTATACGGTTATGTGCTAAAAATGCTGTTACATGGGAGTACTGCAGTCTTGTTCACTTTACAGGTAAGGACACAGTCCTACTTCAGGAAAATTATTGCCAGAATTTGAATAGTTGAGATCTTGTAAAGGGTATGTCCCAGCTCACCTGTCAATCTAACTCTGTTCGCGTGACAAGAAGATGCACTCACAAGGCCAGAATCCAAGAAACAGGACTGAAACTAAACTCCAACACTGAAACTAAAAAAGCCCACAAAACAATCAAAAACCTCCCACTGACAGAGCAGCAAAGGGGAGCGGCACGGGGAAAGCTCACAGGAATGTTCTGCGGTGGTGAAGCTCTGCAAAAGTAGTTTTTCCCCTCTGTTACCTGCCAAGGAGAAACACAGGATCTGCAGTTTACAGAAAGGAACTAGCAACGTCAAAAATTTGATTCACTAAATTTTTGTGTTCTCTAAATCATGATCTAAAAGCCTCTAGCTCCGAGACTGGCAACGATTTCACTGCAGACATAAAAGCAGACAGAATTTACGTGGCACGCAGACAATGCAGGAACATGAAGAAAACCAGAAAGATTTCTGAGCTAATTTCCATTATGTCTCTGGAATCATGGAAAGAAAAAGCTCCATCAGAGTAGCTCACAGCATGGTGATTAGGGTACTCATCAGGAATCATAATTCAGAATTTCACTCCAAAACCTCAGCTAGACTCTCAAATTGACAAAAATAGGTTATTTCATTTCTACAGGACTTCTAGGCTGGGAGGAGGCTTTGTTTAATAATGCTTTGGCACTCCAGAAAATCCAGGAGGCATCCATTATTCAGTCAGCCAGTCTATAAAAATTACATGACTTTTAACACAGTTTTAATTGCTTTTAATTATTAACATTTACATTACTCTCAAAATGACAAAATGCCTCAGCTGGAGACATGGTTAAATTTTTTATAACACTGGAAAGCAAAGCAAAAAACCCTCAGAACACGGATTTTAAATATACGATGTGTATGTATTCATAAATGTAGTATTATCCATACAAATATGCATAAAATTATCTCTACACAGATATGTAAAATAGATCAACATGAAAACATATATATATATATGTTTTCTTGCACGTATCCTTGCTGAAATCTCATGATCATGCTGTTCAGATAGTAAAAAAGAGATTAGGCTCGGAAGGCTTTGGGGCTCCACGGGTTTGAAGACGAGTGACTGCACAGACCCCTGGAAAGCCTCTTACCGTATCTTTAATTGGGGGGATTTTGTCAGTTGGGAGAACGGTGAGGCCACTAGAAATCGTGGTGCAACAGGTTTGCTCACTACATATTTCATGGTTCGAATGAAAAGCACTCATTGAAAAACCCCTCACCTGCAGGAAACTCTTTTACTCAAGTGCAAAGGCAATATCAATAAACTTGTCCATCTGAAAGCATTTCTCAGAGCTGCCCCTCTGTTCCCTGCTCGTCTCTCTGTGGCTCCCTCTCCAAACTTTCCTCCACCTTGCATTTTGGAAACTTTCCCAACTTTATACGCTAGATCGCCATTCTGCCCTTCTGCTGGGTTTACTAACCTTAGAAAGCAGAGGTAGGTTAAGTATAGCAACTTTATTTTTTATTGAATTACGGTTCCTTCTCTTATGATTTTTGCTAGAAAACTGGGATTTTCCTGGTAGTGTCACTATCAGATCTCTTCCAATTTATATGACCTGCTCACTTCAGATAAAGTTTATAGACTTGTTTGCTGCCAAGCAAACCTTTCACATTCTGAAGTTTCCACACATCTATTTTCAAAATTTCAGCTCTAACAGGAGCAGGGCTTATTCCACTAAACCAAATTACAGGTATTAATTAATGGCTCTCACTTGTTTGCCAGCCCCTGCAAGCACAAGGGTAGATAAAAATGTATTTACAGCAGAATTTAATTACCCATTTGCAAGCCACTGGCCTCCTGGCAAAAGTCTCCCAACGTAGCACAGAATAGGACTCGGTTTAAGAATTAATTTACTGTCAGCAATGATCTGCAACTCAATGGCTTAATCAAGTTTGCTATGAAATTGGTAGGGAGCTCTGGAGCCTGATATTGCCCCGGAGCCTGCTCCCTCTAAAGGCAGGTTTCAGAGATCCATAACGTAATCATCATCCAGCAGATCCAAGACGTCTCTGGTATAATCAGGAGCTGCCTCCAGCAAGCTCACTGCTCCCATTACAAAGTTACAGCCCACGGGTTTGCAGTTCAGCGCTTACATTTGACTCTTTCCTCCTCTTACAGCTACATCTCCCACAGAAACTCCACCTGCACGAGCACCAAGGCCAGCACGCAAACACAGGCCAGCGTGCTACTAACATATTCTCTCTTGTCTTTTGAAATCATAATGCAAACACAGGAAACTGTTCATGCGAAAAGACAGAAGGTTTTATCGCACAAATGCTTCGTTTAGCTCTGTTCAGAATTCTCCCTGCAGTGGGCAACATGATTACAGAATTCTTTTGATAGGGGCACAGCTGAAGGTAGAAATAAGAGAGAAAGACTTTGCAAATCACAACTGAGTCAAAACTTGCCTTTTGTTTTTTAAAATTTTGAAATTTAAAAGGTCTTCATTATCTTTAAAAATAAAATCAATCTTCATTTTCTGCTAGAGGTGAACTGATAGAAAAATAAAATTCTGTGTGCTGAAATAGAAAGTGTTATGCCAGAATTAGGGGGATAAAAACCGTTCTCTTGAGCTTTCAAGGCCAGATATTAACGATCTCAGAGGCTCCAACCTTTCGAAAAACATGAATAATCTTCTCACATGGGCTGTTTATCTGGGCTGAAATACTCCAAACTCCCTGCAAATTATCATCAGTTGTCGAAATATCCTGGGGGAAACTCCTAGAAGCGCTTTGAACACCGTACCATCACAGCAGCTTACGTATTTCACTACTTTTTCTCTGCTAAGATTATGAATCACCCCTGTGTCTCCCATCCTGTCACCCATCCATACTCATATCACATCGGGCACAATGCTACTAGCCCTTCCAATGCTTCTTGTTTCTTCTCCCTTTCCCAACCCACCTCCTTAAAAAAACAACCTCAAAGATTTTCCCCTCATTTACTCTCAGAGCAATACACAAAACCTCTGAAGAAGCACCACATCACTACGTGGAATGATACTTTAGGTACTGAACTCTAGAAACATGGAAGCAGAAGGTTTGTTTCTTACCTCCTAAGTACAAAAATGAGCACGGATACATCAGAGGTGTACAGACAGGACCCTTACTCAGTCCTACACGTTCCCCAAAAGCTGACACGGCCACCTGTGGTGGAAGAGTACACTCTCTATTTCTGCTTGAATGACACCCATGGGTTAAAAAGGATGAAACTTATGAAACTTATGACGTGAACATCTAGTACAGGTCTAGAAGAATACCAGGCCTAAGTTCATTGAAACGTTTGTATCAAGAAAAATCTTAGCTAGTAGCAAATTCCTGGAGTAGCATTTAGGTTATTGAACGTGCAGTTGTCAGAACTCAAGCATGCACCAAAGGTGCAACAATCAGAATTGTGGAACACCAAACCAACCCCCCCCCCCCAGACCCCAAATGCACAGACATGATGAACTGCACGTTAAATGTAACACCGCGGATGGATGTTTGAGTAGTGATCGCTTGAGTAATGTAATTGTTCGAATGCAGAGGTAAGCTGAAAAGGAGAATGCATCTCCAGAAAGGAAAGAAAGCTAAAGTCCAACACCACAGCTTGTCATTCCTAACAAGTCCCTCCTGTGGTATTTCTCAGCTGAGTTAATACACAATACATAAATTGACAGTAGGTTCTTTAATAAGGGTGTTGAGAGTACTGCAACCTGCATTCAGACATCCAGAAACGTCTTAGTAAGCATTTGACATCCATTCTCAAAGGAGAAAGTTATGAGAGAATTACTGAGTCGGTACCTCAATTCAGAAGGCTAGTAAGGTTTTATTTGTAAGACTGAACTTTAGTCCTCTAGCCTCACATCCACTCCGCTGAGTTAATTTCCTTAAAATCTGCATAGATCACCGGTACAGGTACACCATTTCCTTACCCAATCATTGTTCCCATACATTTCTGCAACACTCTTTGTTTAGTTATCTGCAATGACGTGTTCCTCATGCCCTGAGAAACTACTTCAGAGGCAAGAAAACTACTTTGGTACTCTAGTTCTAGAGGGCTCCTGCACATTGCATCTTAAATTCTGTAGGTCACGTGTTACAAGATATGTTATGAAATATTATAGCTTTTATTTGTAGAAATTTAAGCATGGGCTTGCCTCATAAAGACGGCTGAAGAAATAGTTGTTAAGCTCTTCAGCATCTTAACAAATAAGTGTATACTGATCAGAAAAGCAGAAAGTTCATTCATAAAAACTATGCAAAAATCTCTTTTACAGCATTGTATCTTTCCTCTGTAAACACAATGTGTGTGCCAGGATGGTTACGCACATCAGAAACTGCCAATTACC
Organism: Buceros rhinoceros silvestris; assembly: GCF_000710305.1. Taxonomy (NCBI): domain Eukaryota; kingdom Metazoa; phylum Chordata; class Aves; order Bucerotiformes; family Bucerotidae; genus Buceros; species Buceros rhinoceros. The sequence continues at coordinate 12,392 of NW_010426189.1, read as the reverse complement.
CGAGCACATGCACAGATCTGAGAGCACGCAGCAGTGGCGGTACTGGGGGGTTCCAGTTGTTACAGCTGTTCCAGTAGCCATCTTCCTGCCCATGACGATACCATCGATGATTACAGCAGGGAATTGAAAACAGCAGCTCCTAAACTCCCCTTTCTCATCCCAGGCAGCACTTAATGCTGGTTTCTTCACACCCACACCAGCAGCCCGCTTTGTTTCTCTTCCCGCCACACCAGCACGCTCTGCATTACCTGCGTGCTGTATTGCCACAGGTGATTTTTCTGATCCTAACACGACAGGAAACGGGATGTTTTCAAACCTCGGATTTTTCTGGAACTTGATCTAAGTTTTCAAACTGTCGACTATTTAAACACAGTTTTTGCTGTCTCAAATGAATTTGCACCACGCTGGATTTCCTTTCAACATGACAGAGTGGTAGGCATAATGCTTTGCTGTGTAAATTCAGAACAGAATTTTCTTTCTGTGCAATCATCTACAAATTTACACCCTGAATTCCTCTCTAAACAGCTGCAGAGGGGTAGCTGCTAAGAGCAGGCAACCGCAAAGCCCGCCCCCGTCTCAAGTGGGAAGCTAGGCTGCAAACCATCGAAATGCCAAAGGCACAAAATAGCGTGCTTGTCCCCATTTCTTCATGATATTTTGGTACACTTAAAAAAATCCAACACATAACTCATTAATTATAACCTTTCAAAAGTGTTTTCCTTTCCCCCAAACTGTTAAAATTTAGTAGAACTGCAGCCAAAGTTCTAATACAACTATTTTTAGCCTTTGTCACGCAGAGAACATCATCTGGAGCCTCATCTATTAATGCAAATGTATTTAAGCAGTCAGTGCAGGAAACTTTAAAATATGCTAATCAGTGTTTCTTTGGACTCCAGCCTCTAACGTCTTTCCTGATGTGTACGTGTCACAGCCAGGCTGAGAAAAGGGAACACCATCATTTAAAGTGTCAATAGGTATTCACAATCCCAGAGTGCGACAGCCATATGTATATTTTATTGCCCCATTTATATATTTCATACATTTCCGCATTCAACATCCTTTTAATACATAATGTTCTTTTCTGCTGGTGTCTGAGAAGAATTTCCACAGTGTGTTATAAATGGAAATGCTTTCGATAATCACATGCACTGTTTTTAAAGTGATTCAGTGTTGACTGATGACCTTGCAGATTGAGGTTCCCTGTTAATCCACAAAGAAAACAAGGCACTATCAGGGTGGTAGCTGGGCCAACTTCCCTCCAGTACATCTCCATTTAAAACCATAAGAGAAAAAGGGAAAAAAAAAAAAAACAACATACATACCACATCTCTAAGTCACAGTTCGACTCTGCTGCTCCTATCCTTGGCCTTGGTTCCTATTTTTACTAGCAGAGAAAGTAATCACAGCAAGCAATGTGTTTTGGGGATTGGACTGCTGCCCCTGAGCTGCTCTGTGACACTCACTAGAATCCAGCAGCATCCAGCTCTTAGGCCAGCACGTGACTCTTCAGGGTGTAGTTGAAAGACTACGTGAATTTTATCTAATAGAGCATTAAGAAAAAGTTACTGGGCTTCAGCACCCATTTTCTGAAAGCAAGTGGTTCTCATCTACGGAGTGTCCCATCCGGAATGACAGATATTTCCTTCAGCATGTTGCTATGATAAGGATAAACCTACCCAGGATAGATGTATGTAACTCTCAGCTTTGACGCTATTATTTATGAAAATGAATATACATTTTATTAGCAATGCGGCCAAAATATTGGAAAATAATTTTTGGATTTTACTCATCTACCATACAGTGTACAGCAGCAAGTGTCACATCTGGACACTTGCTGTGCCACATCACACGAAAGACAAGGCCTGGACACTTGTCCAAACCACCTGGTAACTCCTAGTCTATGAAACTGGACTAGAAATTTAAAGTACAAAGTCCCTTCTTTAATGACAGAAAAATATGTCAGCAATTAGGGGAGTAAATGCTAGCATAGAAATAAACAAGTAAATAAACCCACGGGGTTTTAAAATACCAAAAGTAGCTCAGCCAGAGCTGCACAGCTTAGTCATACGGCTACACGAACACAGAGTGATGTGGCCAAACCAGGAGTGTTTCATCGAGCAACGATAACTGTGAGCCCAACAGCTTCCTCAGGCACCCTCCCGCCACATCCCAGGAAAATCCAGCCTGCCTACAGGGAACTAGGGAACTGTCAGTAAAGAGATAACGGCTCATCCCCTTCTTAACAGATATCCAGTCAAACAGCTGTTATCTCAATAAAATTTCATCAATAATATTAGCCTTGGGTTTTTGTAAAAGATCAAATCCCATTGAAATGAATCCTCTAGTCTTCTTTGGAAGCATTGGTTGTGTCCAGAAGTGCATTTTATCTTCTCTTAACTGAAATGATACAACTGTTAGAGTATATTCAAGTGTTTGCATTCAGTTTTTCTGCAGGTGAAGATGCCTATGCCATTTTCTTTCTGGAATTTCAGCTGTTGGAAATGATCTGCAAATACTCCTGGCAGCTCCACAAAACATGCCATCTACTGCTAAGGAAGGAGCCAGGAAGTTTCAAGATACGGTCACGAGTGGTCTTCGTGTAGCGTGCTTTGCTTTGAATCTTTATGACTACCTTTTACATGTTATGAATGAAAGAGTTAAATCATGTTTGCCTTGCTGAAATGAATAGTCTCAATTACGTCTTTGAGACCATGCACTCAAGCCAAGACACTTTTGGCTTTATGTGAGCATGTTTTTAAAATGTGTTGCTCATTATCTCCTTGCTATGCTGAGCACGACTCACATCCCTGGTCCACCCACTGCCTCCCAGGTAACGATGAACTAACGGTTTGAACGTGTCTGAAACTACTACTTTTTAAAGAAGGAAACGAATTAACCAGTGCAGCCTCTTTGGAGGAACGCTCAGTGAAATCCAGAAATGAGGTCTCACTGTCATTAGGTTTAAGAAGCAAGACACTTGCATTGCAACTTTCCCCCAAATACAGAAAATCAGCTGCCTGGGTTTCTTCAAGAGCAATGCAGGTACGGTATGGACAGCTGTGAGTACAAGGAGAAAGAGAGAACATCCCAAGTGGTGATTGCTTCAAAACTGTTCGTTTTAACCAATGGAGTTAAATCTGGCCCTCCAGAATAAAGTAAACCGTACCAAGGCTCCAGACGATGTACTGATACTGTCCAAGGAGAGGGAGAGTGGCCATTTACACACAGCACGCTGCCAAAGGTTACTGAGGCTGCAGCCCAGCAGAGAGCTGGTGGCTGCCTCCCTCCGAACATGACACAAGATGGTAAGGCTGGTGGGGACACTCCCACGCTCGTCAGCATGACGTTACACAGAATGGGTGCTTAGAACATATTTACACAGGTTAGCTACAACTACACACGGCGTTTGAGAGTCCTGTCCTGCAAAATCTTATCAAAGCACATTGCGAGCTGTCTGCAGCATCCGTGGAATCGCTTGTGTCAGTTATTTACAGAAGAAAACAACGGACCTATTGCACAAACTTTCACATACCACTCTGTTTAACAACAATTTTGCACAGTACCAATGTGCACTGAATGTTTTCAAGTGTCTAAAGACTCTCCGAGCTTCATACACCCAATCTTAATCCATTAGAATCAGAACTGGAATGCTTCTTTGGAGGGCAGAACCTCAACTGCTGCTTCAAAGCGGACATCCTGTCTCAAAACCGTTTTAACAGACAAGCAGAAGTTTCTACACCTGTAGTAAACTGGTCTCATCCAACTCCCAGATTCATTCTATTCTCACCATGGTACTTCAGGTGCACCATTTCCCGAGATAAAGCGGATGTTCCAAGTTGCAGGAACGTTTGCTGAAGGACAATGCTGAAGACTACAGTACTTTCAGTTTTAACTTCAGGGTATTTTAATGTAAGAATTCTAAAGCCTCTGGGACTGTAGTTTCTAGGTATATAGCTACTTCTGACCTAAACACAAACGTTCCGGAAGACTCAAGTTGTGCATTTTAAACTCTTCATTAGAAGGACTTCTTACACCAACGTCTGTCAGTATAGCACCTTTTGGTTTGGAACCGGTACTAAGAATCCCAAACAGATGCAAATACAGAATTTGTGCATCTAAAATGTGGATGAGTGCTAAGCACAGGTTAAGGCAGGAACTTCTAAAATTCAACATACACTAATACGCTCCTGGTCACACATCTCAGTTTGTTCAAATAATGACCCAGTCTGCACGTATATGCTGATGCTGTTTGTCTCTGACCAATTTACTGGAAGAGAAGCCTTGCAAATGAAGCTACTACAAAATTCTGCAGTCTGATTCATTAGGACAAAAGTTAATTAAATCATGTTCCCTCCTCAGACATACTATTTGGTCTTGAAGATGATTAAACAGGAGACAAATGTAATTAGGACAGGAAAAACTATAAGCAAAATATTTAATCTCATAATGTGTTTCAGAAAAATGAGGTAATAAATCACCTTGCTCCATACGCCTTTTGTTTTGCTGTAACTAACAATGCATTGGGATTCCTCGGCTTTCCTGTCTGACAGAAGTATTGCACTTGTTGAGGCAGTTTAGAAGGAATCTGGGGCTGTGACAATGGACAGTACATTCAGGAGAAAGATAATATATACAGCAAGGCTTATGCAGATGGTATAATCTGGTGTATATATTACATAATATTATATATAATATAAACAACAAGGCACCTGCAAATGGTATAATCTGGTATATATATAATATATACAGTAAGGCTTATGCAGATGGTGTCCTCTCAGAAAGCAAGGAACAGGGCACCGAATAGGGAGGTTTATGAGAATATGGGGTACATCCATAAACACAAAACCAAGATGTTAAAAAAAAATATATATACACTGTCTCCTTAATCAGAGTCCAAGCTTATATTCCAGGTTTAGAAAATTATTGTTTTAGGGGAGGTGGAACCTTTGAAGTTTTGTGTCACTGGCTGGATGTGTTTAAATGACAGAGTACAAAACGCAAAATGAAAACCCATGCCCTGAAATCACGACCTGAGAATGAGAAAATCTGCATTCAGTTCCTGAATCTTTGACTTTCTTTAGATATTAATTAGCCCATTTTTCTCTTCCTTATAGCAGAATGGAGATAAGAACGTTTCTTTGCTCTTGTCTGCTTAGACCCAATTCACTGCTCAGTTTTCTCAAGATCACTTTGGGATGTCTCCTAAGCCTGCAGTCACAAAACCCAAAAGCCTTGTTTTTAACATAAAAATCTGCACAGTTTGAATATATCCTATACAATAAAGGTTATCAGAAGGCCTTACTTTTGAATATTAAAATCCGGCAGAATTAATGGATGAATTCATGCGAGAAATCACTACAGACCTGCACCACTTGTAAAATACATAGCATATTTTTTCCAGAATCCGAACAAGGCAGCACTGCATCCAGCACAGGCCAAACTGCCCGGGCGCTGCTGAAGGCCTGACTCCCCCATGGTCTTTTGAACATCCGAGCGCTCCTCACCTCTCCAGAGCTCCCTGAACAGCCACCAGCACCGGCGCACACCACTCAACTCCCGGCAGCAACAGCAGCAGTGCCCCTAGCTGCTGCCCCTGCTGACCTACCCTGACCACGGCCCCGATTAGTCCACCCAAAAGAAAAAAAGATGGAAACTATGTTACAGGAGTGTTTTTATTAAAAGGTCATATTTGAGTCAACTATCTTTTTAAACGGAGGGAGTAAGAATATTATGTTCTAGGGAAGAAAGGAGAAAGGTCAGCCCGCTTTCATAGCTACTAATTTAATCCAGTCTCGCACTGGACTGTCTCATTGTTTGGGCTTCTGAGTATCTTTTAGTGCTTTCACTCACTCAGGAATGTAACAACCTACTTGAACTCTGATTAGAAAAAAATGGGTTTTAGCCACATTGAGTTCTATTTTTGATGGAAGTTCTCTTCACAGCCTGGAGATATGAAATGCTTTTGTTCCACTGGCACCTTATCAACAAAATCAAAAGAGAATTTTACTGTTGCTTGTGCAAATGTTAATCTAGAAAACGTAATTAGAAATGGAAAGTCATTAAAGTCATTCCATTGATATGGAGAAGAAAGCTGATGATGGAACAGCAAAGGGAAACAAACTATTAAAAAACCCTCACTGGCACTTAGTGCCGTGTGTTAAAAATGCTCAAAAGAGACACGAAATGATAAAAATTAAAGTACCTCATGATTAACTACAGCATTTATCAAAATCCAGATACTGGTTTTGGCCAGTGATATTGTTGCTTTTATTGCGAAAAATCTCACATGTGCAGAGCACAGGAAAGACAGATAGATAACCTTGAAAAGTTCCTTTCTGAGAGCCAGCTACCTAGGCTAAACGCGAAGTGCAATATCACGAGCGTTGACATTTTTTGTTATCTAATTCCCAGCCTCATTGTTTTGCCGTCATTAAGAGACAGCGAACCATCTCTGAACAGCAAGCAACACTCCAAATATTTACAAATTTAAAAATAAAATTTTCTTTTTCTTTTGGCCCAGATTTTGCTTATTGTTACCGACACCTACAGCTCTGACCTCAGTGAACAATGAATCCAAGCGAATGTGTGGGAAGCCCGACCGATTCCTGCTTGGGGAATGGAGTCCAGCGTGCGTTTTAGAGAAAACCACGGATCGCAAAAGACTAAAGTGATGACAATTTTTCCATCGCAGAGGGCTATACCTCAGCAAACTGCTGCTGTTACAGAAACTCTGCTTGACGTGTTGCTCCTAGGGTGCAAGTGGCGTTATACTCCACCCTAATGTCCTTTTTATCAACCTCAGTTCAAAATTCAGAGCACTTTAATTTACAATCAGGGAGCTGCACGTCATCCCCTGCAGCTGCAGGCAGTGTCAAATGCTGCCGTTGCCTGGTAACTAACAGGTAACTGGTGCGAGTCTGTTATATTTACGGACACGGAAAGCTAATGGCAGAAGGCGAACAGAACATTTGTCTGTAGATAAACAATTTGGTCTCTGTTTACTAAAATAAAGGATTTTCCTCTTGCAGTGAAACCACTGCTGAAACATACAGTTCCAGAATGAAAAATGGCACTTATTTCTTCCAACCTTTGCTGTAAATTATTAAAAGTTATTGTTATGGATATAGCTGTGGCAATTGATTAAAAATTAAATAGGAGTGAACAGTAAGTTAAAATTTAGCCCCAAAGTACTGTGACTACAGTATGAAAGAAACATTATTAAATATTTTGTTAGGAAATCTTGCTCCTGGCATCAGAGTATCTAGCTCTCTCACTGCCCATGCTACAACACTAAGCGAACAGCAGTGGTTTAAATAGCGGCTGGTTTGGCTGTCCAAAGGTTACCCTTGATCCAGAATGCTGCCTCTGCGCAGCAGCCGTGGACATCTCTTGTGTTCCGCTCAAATACTGACAAACTGAGCGGTGAGAATCGTCTCTGGATGGGCTCAGAAGATGCAGCCTATGCTGGACTGAAATGAGCTCCTGCAAATAATGATGTCTTTATTCTCAAGACCCTAATCCAAACCACTGCCTTTTGTTTTACAACACAACTTCATGCTTCTCAAAAGCATAAATTATTGGTGTGGATGAAATTATCAGCAAAATTCCCACTAATTCCAATGGCATCCCATTTCTGCCTCGGGCTGGTCTTTTGTAAGTGTACTGGATCAGGGTCTACAAACGACTACCTAACTTCTCAAATGCCCTCTGTTAAGAGCTCTTCTACATCAGCACTGGAAGAGTGTCTGCACTTTTTTTACCAGAAATGCCTTTCACCAGACCTTAACATTCAGTTCACATCACAGCTATGTAATAATTCTGCTCAGAAGCAGAGATGCAAGGAAGGCATTAACAGCAGCTCAAAATATCACATTTATGCATTTTTCTCTTGTCATATTAAATATAATTACTTCTGATGTAATCAAACTCATATCCTTCAAATGGATATATCCAGCACCAAATTTAGAACCTCAAGCTTCAAATACCAGGCTCTTAAAGCAAAGCTTTAAGCCTTTACTTTCAGTTCAGTGAGGTATAATATAAGAATACTGAGAACGTTAGGTTTAAAAATGGTATCTTTAAATTTTCTTTAAATTGCTGTTAGTTACTGCTTTCAAAGCGCTTTGAAGATCAAAGGTGATATAAGAGCTACATCTTATGACTCACTCACCGAGATGTGGATCAAGTAACCAACCAACACATATGCTCCTAGGAACCTACTATCATTGAAAAATAAATCACAGTATCTTATTTTTTTGTAACACTTGCCAGTCCTGAAGGGTCTCAAATTATGCACCTCAAGGGTGCTAAAATTATGTCCCAAGTACATATTAATGTTATTTAAGTACCACCACCATTCTACAAGATTCTAAGGAATCAATACAAATTCTATTGCCATAAGGATCACGGAGCTAAACCCTCGTTCTCCCAGACACTCCCCTCAGAAAAGCCCAACCCCCTGATGTTAGTGCATGTGCAAACAAAACACCCCAACCAAACAACAAAACCACCAAGCCATCGAAAGCAGCAGCATGGACTGCAAAACTAGACTTGTCTTTAAATTCATCATCTACCATGAAATAGTAAAAACGAAGTCAGGACTTACTAAAAACTGCCAGTGATGATGCTCTTGATTGAAGGTGCTGACATGAGACTTAGAAATCTGGGTCTCTTCTAAAAACTGGATCTGATCAAATATTTTCTGTGATCTTGCAGGCTGCAGACATGACGGATCATTTCCAAACTGTGTAGAATAAAACAATCAAGTGATCAGTTTGTTGGAACTGCATTTGTACTACCTGACCGGCACTTTCCTTCCTACAACACACACGTCTTTCACGGCTTGTGCCCCCCAAAGCTGCTTGGAAGGGATGGTAAATAGACTTTACATACAGTAGAAGCCAATCTAATCCGCCCAAGAAAAGCTTTTGTCAAAGGTATCCAACTGTCCTCCTTAAAATTCTCAGTTGTTTTGGTACCTATGAAAACTAAGTAATATTCAGCCAGGTGACACACCAAGGTTACTCTCATCCCCACCAGTGTTGTTCCATTACTTCCACTCCCTTTTTCTGTTTTATTAATCTTATAACACCTGCTAAACTGTGAACTCCTCAGAGAAATCACTCTTGTTGTTATAAGTACGTAGCATCACGCTCTCTGGAGTCTCAATTCGTGCTAAAAACAATAACGGAACAGAGAGGAGCTGACACGTTTATTTGCCTTGGTAGATGGTAAGGATTAAGTTCTCCCAAAGACTTAAAACTTGTGTTTTTCACTAAAATGGAACTCTAAAAATAACTTTGCATGGTGCCCTCCACACACAAAATGGCAAGGCATATGAGTTGCATCCTATATGCAACAGCTAAATATCAGAGGTTACTGTCTAAACAGATTGTTCAGAGTTAATGATAGATACTTCCACTCATACCCCCACATTTCCATCTATTTTAAAATGTCTTTACTTACATAATGTTTGATGTCTTCACCAGCATCAATCTAATTCTGATGGCAACATCAAGGCTGTACTTGTGGGACATGGGAATCACACTGACAAGCATGTGTCCTTACGTCTCTGTTAGGCTTGGGCCTGGAAGCGCAGGACTTTTACTTATTCATGAGCTTCCTGAGAAGAACTAGTGGTTGCTTTGTGTCAGCTGAATCGGATCGTAATTCAATCTTCACTGGAACCTGTTTATCTGAGTGACTCAATAAGGTGCACGCTGACTGCTGAAGAATGTCTCATGATAGCGAAGCCTTTTGTTAGGGGAAGATATGTTTGGGGAAGTCCCTTTACGCAGTACGAGTTTATCAAAGTTCATTTTTGAGGGATAGCATTATTTCTTAAGAACATAAACAGATGGAGTGAAGCACATTCACACCTGTAACTAACGTTCTTCTGCAAGAACTGTGTCGATGGGCATCACGATGTTTGTTTGATGGGCGCAGGCCTTGAAAACGCAAGACCACAGCTGGAGGCACACTGGAACAGGATAGTTTCTGAAGTGCTCAAGCTTGGTATGCAAGCACCGGAGTCACAATCAGCTTTTCAAACAAAGCTTTTACCATTCCTCTGGAATTCTAGTCTTTCCAAAGGGTTTTCTGAGTGTAATCGACCAGGAGTCAACTGGAGTTTCACAGTCTGCAGCTCCAGTATCTACCGTACTTCTATAAAGGCAGGTAAGAAATGACCTCTTCCCTGTGCTTAGCTGACGGGCCACGGAGCCTTTCCCGGCAAACGTTCTCTCAGAGACCTCGCCTTCCCACATTTCTCTGCCTTTATTAAAAATCCTTCTTGGTGTTGCTTTTACAGCTGATGTTTCTGCAAGCATTCTGGTGCTCTTAACTAAGCAAATCTTCCTCACCCCATCCCTATGCAAAACCTTTTGCTTATACTTACTTTTACTTATTCATGATATAACCTAAAAGGGGTTAAATACATATGGTTCCTCACTGGCTATTAACCGAAGCAGACATTACCGTTCTGGAACTGTCATACTTCAGGGTCACTGACCTCCAGAGAGAAGCAAGGGGCAAAAGCAACGCGCGAGTCCGAAAAACTGCATTTAACACTGCTTAATTATTATGCTACTTCACAATACAGCAAAACAAAGTATGGACACATAAAGGTGCAGCATAACGAGACTTTTTATCATGGTCCATTGGACATCAAAGTCTTTATCTGTCCACATATTCCTTTTCAAGCTGACATCAGCAAGACACAAACGTCAGCAAAAGGTAGAGGTCTGGATCTGAATACTGACATCCTAAGGAGCAGCTGTGAAGTCATACCTTCTTTAAAGTTTCCTTAAAACTGTAAGTCTCATTGGAACCTAAAACACTATTTCATGAAGATTACATCATCCAATGCATTTTATGACAGCGAAACTTTTTCTGTCATAAAAAGCCAGAAAAAAGTTTGATTGGTGAGGTATAAATACTTTACCAGTTTTGAAGATAAAACAATATAGCTACAGAACAAAATTATATGAATACCCCTTATTTGACAGGGTTGTGAAACAGTGTTTTGGAAATTGATTTGAAAGATGCTGCCATCATGTCATATATTTTACAATTCTAACTATACATTAAAAATGATTCAGTAATCGTCTCTGATCTTATATTGCACATGACAAATGTGTTGTGATTGAAGAATCAGTAGCCAAGTTACACCAGACAGTAACATTCAGCACGGCAGGCAAAATGTCAACAATTATAAACTTATCAGTCTGCTGAAGCAGTTCTTAAATGTTGTGTTTGCAACGTAAGACACTTCAACAAGTCCTTTACAAAACACATTTCAAACTTTCCTCTTAAATTGAAAGGATTACCCTGACATGCTTTCGCTTTTAACACCTGCCTCCTTTCTTCTGCCTCTATCGGGGAAACAGTCAATATTAGTGAAATAATCAGCAGTATTACAACAAATAACAATTACGTAGCGCTACCCTCTGTGTGGGTGCATGCAAGTGTGCGGCGAAAGATGTATTTAATACATATGCTAAGCAAGACAATATATTTTATTTAGTCTCTCTAATCAATTTATTACAAATTATTACTGGCCTGTTAAGTCTAAGTGGGTAATAATAAGGCAAACCCTGGACTAGCAGTACTGTGGAATTAGCACTTAATTTTTTAGATTAAAAATACCGCGGAGAACAAGTTCATTATCAGTATCGTGCTAATGAAATACAACATTGCAGTCATTGAAATAGCCCCATGTTGTGTGCAAAACATAACGTGATCTTTATGACCATAAATAAAGAAAATGTGACGGAGTACTGTATCTTACCTAAAAGACAGCATCATCATGACTTCCAAACCTCGCCCCCAGTTCCTCCTAGATCTAGAATGGAGAACTGATACACAAATCAAACCCCAAGGAAACATTAAATGTTATGATTTTTTTTTCAGCACAACTGCCTGCAGCTTCTGGGGATGGTTCCTCAGTGTCCTACCACGTTGCTGGCCCATGCCTGACCTTGTGTGGTTTGCACCATCTGACAGGGTCACAGTGCAGGGATCTGCCTGCAGGCAAACACCTTCACAAACGATACCCATAAACACACGCTTTGCCCTGCATACAGCCCTGCCAGCAGAAAAGTTTGGGCTAAACTTCCTGGTTTGGGCTGAAACTTCCTTGTTTTGAGTTCTGGACAAACAGAATCATTCCCTGAAAATACTATGACCCTGCATTTAAGTGGTTAAAAGCGGGTCAGGTGCACTGTTAGGTGTTAAGGTTATAAAGCGGCACGCAGGGAGGAACCTCCCTCTCTTGGACTCCCGGGCTGAAACTTCCTTGTTTTGAGTTCTGGACAAACAGAATCATTCCCTGAAAATACTATGACCCTGCATTTAAGTGGTTAAAAGCGGGTCAGGTGCACTGTTAGGTGTTA
>NW_010426188.1:219270-228694 GCF_000710305.1 Buceros rhinoceros silvestris | reverse complement strand
TCTTTCACCGAGTTTTATTCAGTGTAAGCAATTGCAAGCCTGTAACAAGCATGCTCATCGTTGCAGAGGTTTTCCTTGATTTCTGCTCCCTGAATTGTGCCCCCAAGGTATCAGCTCTGGAATCACCAGACTAAGAAGCGCGTGCGTGTACACTTCTACTTGTAAGGCTTTTTTTCATTAAAAGCCACATTTTAAAGTGGTTTTAGAACTATGATGTCAATAGACCTCCAAACTGAGACCCGGGGAAGCAAGATTTCAGCCCATTCAGGCAGCTTTAAATGAGGAAAGGTTTACCCATGTTAAACCTACTTCTACATTTCAATAGGTTAAAAAAGCCTCACTCCAAAATGAAATTTTGCAGGTCATTTACTGATTATGATTAAATCACCTTCATTTATTACCACATGAAAAATAAGCCACTGTACTCAACATGGGAGTTAATCTTAACTGCTTAGCAATTTATTTAAATACTCGGAAGTTAAAATTATTTCTAGGCTGTTCATTCATTAATAAGAGCAGATTGGTGGCAGTTTGAGATACTAGAATATCTTTGAAATACAATTCCAAGTTTATATAGGTCAAAGAGGTTTCCCTACTTACGTATTCAAACCTGTACAATATGAAGAAAGACACATTTCAAGATGAGATTGTGAGGACGTTAAGCTTCTAGGGTAAAATAAGTGCCACACAAATACACGTAAGTTTTTCCCATCCTGTTTTCCTCATAATGCGTTTGCAAGTTCTATTAACAGTGAACAAATAGAGCCGAGGTAGCAGAAGTCAGCTGTTCAACACAGCCAAGTAAACATCAGTAATATGACATTGCCTTTTTTAAGGAGCACTTCTTATCCTTGTTTCCAAGGGTTTTGTAAAACCCCTGTTCCCTAGTACCAGCTGGGAAACAAGTCTTTCCCACTCCTTTCATGTGGATTCCGCAACAAGTGCTTGAGTGGGGGGATTTGGGTGCTGCCAAGTATTTTTACAAAGTACTTTGCCCTTGTCAGGTGGTGCCGATTTGTCTCACAGTGTCTCGCTAACAAAAGGGAAGCATGCTATCATGATTTCAGAGCTCTTCTCTATTGGATGGGGGCAGGGAGGCAACGTTTAAGTACACCAACTATGTCTCTTTAATTAGGTCATTAATCACCATCCTTCAGAGCTCTTGAGATTCTTTTTTTCTAACCCCATATGCTTAAGCTTTATAAAAAAGTTCTTCTCAGCTCTGAAACCAGTAAAATACTTTTACCACTCCTATCAGGACAGAAATCTGCATATTTACTTATCACTTAAATTCTTCCATGCATATATTTTCATCAGTGCACTAGCTGTTCCACTCCAGTTTCTGCTTGCTAGAGTCCAAGAACAAGTCACAGCTCCTTCCTCATACCCCAAGGGGGAAACTCTGTTCTCATTTGTAATGACGTAAATCCCAAGCAACTTATTTACATCAGTGAAGTCACCCAGAGGTCATAGAGAACTCTTTGGTTTTCTTTGCTTTGTTCATTATTTACACCTTTAAAAAACAACAGATGCTGTAAACTAAGGTCTATGTAGTAACTCAAGTTTCAGAAATGATCTGCAGTTTGAAATGTGACAATGCTATTACTGCTGTATATTCCTTTAAGCTAGCACGAACAGAAAACTGAAAACTAAATTCACCTGCAAATGCCACAAAACTTCACTTAGTTCAGAACTCTGGGTACTGAAGCTGATTTTTGCCCTGTCACAAGGATAGCTTGTATAAACACCGCACTATGTACCAGCAGACAAAAGACATTCACCTTTGAAAACTGAGGTATGTCTTCCAGATAGACTAAAAAAAGCTAACAAATAACTGAAAAGGCCATTAAAATGCACAGTTTTTACACACCCCTTGTAGTACACAGTGAGAGAGAAGGGAAATAGCTAGAAACAGCCTTAACTTTCTATTTCATGGGAGCATGGAACTGAGGTGGGCGTAGCAGAGACACGTCTCCAGCTGGTAAGGGGGATCAGGAAAAGGAAAGATGACCCACAGAACACAGATTTAATGAAACACCAAAACTAATGTTAATACTAACACCAGTATAAAGCATACAAAGTTATACGCAGCCCAGCAGATACAGAGAGGTCAAAACAAACAAGAAAACCAACCTCAGGAGCAGAACAAGAAGTGAGTCCCTCCAGGAACAGAAAGTAGAGTGCCCATCCTCCACAAGCCTGCCCCTTTATAGTGAGTGTGATGTTTATGGGATGGGATACACCTGTAGCCAACTCGGGGCAGCTGCCCTGGCTATTGCTCCTCCCAACTTAAGCTCCTGACTTGAAACTGGTATGGCTGGCCTAAGATACTGTTCCAGTGAAACCAGAACACACACATACATCAAACTCTGGCACCAGAGAAAGAAAAGAACAGCAGTTTGCTGAATGTCCCTTCTACCAATGATTCTGAGATGGAAGGCAGTTTGCCACAATTAATAATTTATATTGGGCTTTTTGTAGTTTTTTTAATAATCTGTAGTCACCAGGAGATGAGTGGGCATTTACTCCATTTCAGTATGAGTTTTGTTATTTTCAGTTTAATTTAATAATTTCCTAATCCTAGGAAGTGCTGAGCATCCACAATTTCCATTAGAAGTGTGAATCAGTGTGAACAGTAAAGGTCTGCATCCCTCAGGAGTGGTCTCCCAAACCAAATTTTCAGCTGACTTCATTTTCTGTAATGTATTATCTACTTTTCCTGAGACAGGCTGTAAGTTGCTCTACGATGGACTAAGATGGACTATCTTGAGTTGCTTCTGCAATGACAGCAGAGTGTGGAGAAGTGGTACCCAAGACAGTCAATAATCCTATGCTCATGGAAAAATGGAATGAGAATGGGTGGATGAGACAAGGAGAGGGAGGAAGGAGAACGGCAGCAGTAATGAGTAGCAGCCGGGGTAGGTGCAGACAGAAATAAGGAAATACAGAGAGGCATATAAAATGTTATCGTTGCACTAACAGATGCAGAAAATCTTCACCCACTGAATCTGCTTCCCACAGAGTGTAAACTCTGAAAAAACAGGAGAGCGGAGAGAAAATGAGACACGGAGCAAAACGAGAAAGACAGAGAAAACACTGAGTACAAATGTTTAGAAATAACTATTGCTCTTTGGGCTTGGCATAGTGCCCATAAAGTAGGCTTGATTTGTTTCAGTTCTTGTTTGTGGAATTGTTTCTGGAGTTCCAGAGCAGCTGCCAGTAAAAGCTACACAAAGGACAGGGGTGAGAGCTGCTGCAGGACCAGGAGGCAGCTGGAGCAGGACATCAGGGCTCGTGTCTCCTGCAGGTGAGAAGTTGCTGCTGCCTCACAAACAGAGTTACTGTTGCCATTATTTTGTTATTTGACGTAGTGTAACTGCTGGCAAAGGACATTTCATCTTACTTTGCTTAATTCTGGGCAGCCAGTCATACTGAGTTATTGTTTTTACTTTTATATATTATTATGGAATTAGTTTTATGGCTGTTATTTCTCAATTAGTGTATTCCCTCCAGGCAGCTGCAGCCTTTGATGTTTAGTTTCTTTTCAGATGAAGCCACAGTGCCACCTCTAAGTCTTGAGGACTTTTTTTGTACATCAGCCATCAACACCACAGCACATCCCTCCTATCCTCCCCCAGCACACTGATACATGGGAACTCCAGCTCTCTGCACCAGAATCCAACAAGCAGGGCAGATAGATAGTAAAATATTACATAGGCATAAATGAGAAATTGGGCATCTCTGTATTCCCGGGACTCCTTGTAGAAGCTGCGGAGGGGTATCAAAAACCAAAAGGAAACGCCACTTAAGAAAGGAAACATGCTTTTACCACAGTGAAATAAAAATGCTTTACAAATAGTTTTTGGTAAAAACACGATATATATATATAACAGCTTTCTAACTAACCTTATTCTAGCATTAATGATCACCCTGCTAGAATACAAACATTTTTGTGGTACCCATATTACCTGTCATTATTTGTGCTGGTGAATTATTAACATGAATTTACCAAAGGTTTTATTAAAAAAAGCTTTTCTAAGAAAGAGGAGGGGAAAAAAACTAAGTTAATAAATCATTTGCCTCAGATCTCTGAAAGATTGTTAGTGATGTTTTTTTACACTTTTGGTAATTTTAAGCTACTGGCTCAACCTGTCTATAGTCTGCCACCAAATTCCAACTAGCATTTGAAATAATTTAATCTGCTTAAAGGGTGGATGTTTGTCCTTTTTCCCTTCAAAGCAGAGCTGTATTATTTCTAATATCTGTGTTTCCTGCCATGAGATGTAATTACGGAAAATTAATTTACCAGGGGACCTCTGACACTTTACCTTCTCCCCCACTGCTATTTGCATTGGGCAACATTCAAACATAATCCCCTGCTATAGCCAGTATATCGGGGCTATCTCCTCTGGACGGCCTCAGCGCGGAAAACGTCACCCAGTATTTGGAAAGTTCACAAATGTGACATTTATCCTGTAAAACTGTACTGCAGCAGTCAGCTTCGATAGGTTTATCATAGTTAATGAAAACAACTGGAAATACACTGAACATCTTCATGACTTCACCCAGTCTCTAACTATATTAGAGATGCAAGCCAGTGCTCCAGGACAGATTAGCTCCCTGTGAGTCTCTGATGGACCTCTGTTTGCAGATGCAGCCAGTACTCACTGTTGTCAGGTCGGATAATAAACGAGGTACACCTCAGTTCACAGCCTTTGCATCGGTTTTCGTGTTATGTTCCCAGCCTACACCATCCTTTCTTTTTCAACATTGATTTTGATCTGAAGACCACATAATAGTACTCTGCTGCAGTGCAATGTTTTTATATTCGACTTCAAAAATCCTTTTGCAGCTTGCAATCATAAGCTTTGTGGATCGCAGCAGAGCCTTCGGAAATCCCTGTTACACAGGTTATTTGGAGACAGAAATGAAGAAACCCATTGAATCATTGGTGTGGTACACACAGCCCACCTTTTGCAACTGGGTTTCGAGGATTTTCACTGTGAAACAAAGGCCAGGGCAGACTACAGGGATGAGTTACAGAAGTATGTTCTATTTAACTCAACAGTGTCAGGCATATAACGTGCCCTTTATATCTATAGTTTATTTTAACACATATCAAGAAGACAGAAAATTAGTGATCAATGTAGAAGAGACCATGAGGTTTCATTATAAATTAATGTAGGAAGACTCGGATTTCAATGATGAAATGAACATGAATCTTAAAAATTGTCTGTCTTCATGAAACAGATGAAAATTATTACAGTATATAACTTTTTGGTGACATTTTACTGCAAAGGGCATATTGTTACAAAATTTAGCAATGATGTAGCTAACAGAAATACTGCCAGGATAGATAAGATTATTTATGGAACATGATAAAACATGAAACATGGATGTATTTGAGTCATTGGGTTGCAGAGTGGGAAAAATACTTTGCCCTGCTCTTAAGTGAACCCTCCAGTTAAATCAAGGAGCAACACAGAAGGGATTTGTTGGGAGCCAGGATTGCACAACAGCTGTCAATAGGCAAATGCAGTCCACCCGGTTGTGTTCTGGTGCCCAGAAAGCTAGTGGAAATTTAAAAAGGATAAGACAAAGAAAATGCAAGAAAGATTCAGAGAATTTCACGTGGGTATCTACTTTAGTGGGTTTTTTCCCCCAAATATAAACCATCCCTGTAACAAGCTGAGAATGCACTGATAATTGGATGAAAATGAAACTCCAAGTAGTGACATTGCAACACAGAAGTGGTGGAAGATTGCTGCAAAGCACATCTACTCCCCAAGCCAGAGCTAGGGAAAACCCATCATCTCAGAATATTGATTGACTTACATATATACACGATTGACTCCTGAAAAAATAATTGCTAGAACATAGAAAGTTCAGAGTTAACAGAAACAAACTTTTGGCAGATTAAGAGAATCTTTATCAGCTCAGTGAATCTTGGATATACAATCATTTAAAAAAAAAAATCCCATACATCAGACTGACTTGTACGCATAAAATATGGGCAAACTCTGCTGGACACATTTCTCCAATGCAAATGAAATGGAGAAAATAGATTTTAACACAAAACTAAGGTCAGAATTAGGTTTATCTTGGAACTAAAATTTTAGTCTTACCTATGAAAATATTTTCCCATCTGTAAGTTTTCAACACTATTCTCACTAGAATTGTATAAATGAATTCAGATATAAATTATTTGCTATCAATTAAGAGAACCTGTATTCAATCTTCATCCTGTGTTTTTGTTTCTCTTCCCTTGTCTTTGCTTCCTGCCTTGCCAGGATAAACCATTCTGTTACATTCACAAGTTTTAAGTCTACTCGTACCACTGTGATTTCCTTTAAACAAATAAAAAGACAGTGAAGGAAAGAAAAACAGTTAGAACACCTGCAAACTATTATAAATTCTAAACCCACCCACCCAGCCTGTAAGTTATAAATAAAGCAAAAGGATTCAAAGAGACAAATAAAGTGGGGTTTGGGGGGTTTTCTCCATAAATACTGTGCAAACAGATGATGCTAAAATCTTTAGGAAAACATTTTTACACTTTTTGGCTGGGTGCAACTCACAATTTCAAATTCCTTCTTTGACTGAGAATGGTTTAACACCATCCCTGTTACCTGAGGTGTTCATGATGGACTAAATCTTTACGGGTTGAAGATCACTTGATCTCACTCATGTGCCAACCACATTGCCCAGCAAAGAGCCATTTCTGAGGGATTTCTGATTTTCCCGAATGGCCAATTTTCATCTGATTATCACACTGATATTTTTGTCGTTTATCAGACCAAAGAGGTTATCATTTCCTGAATGCGACTGAGAGAAACTGGCCAAACAAAACAAGCTAGAACATTTTTCTCACATGAGGAATCCTTGCTGTCTCTCTCATATAACTAATGAATTATTATTCATGACAATACCCCAAAACTTTCTTTTGGAGAAAACAGAAAACCAAAGTCATAAGCTCTGTTCTGTACAAACACCTCACAAAGATCTTCTGTACTGATGCAGTTCTAATAGGTTCCACCAAAAGTATTTTTTTTTAGAATCAGAAACTAATATTGCTCAGCTACAAACTACCTTCTAATGGTTAGCTAGAAGACAAAACCCAGAGGTGAAGTCATGGCTCTATGAAGCATCCAGAAGAATTTTGCTGTGGCCATGGTAAGCATGGTTTTTACTCAGTAAATACGTAAAACATTAAAAGAAATCTAAATTATTTTTCCCTGGAAATAAACATGCAGTATAATAAATTCGGTTTAGTACATTAACATCTACTATTTCATTTTTACAACAGATCTATCAGCATTCTGTAAAACTAAGCATCTCCCTAAGATGCCAGTGTAAAAAAAAGCTACTTGAGTATTAGAACACATCACTTACATCGTAACTGAACACAACCCAAGGAAATGAATTAACTCCATTGCTACAGAATATACTGGAAGAAGTTCAAGATTAGAAAACACAGGATAATTTTTCTTTCACATATCTGTCTTACTGTTCAGCTGGATAAAATTTAACATAACTGTGCTTCCATTTATTAGACGTAATAATAAAGGCACAACAGAAGTACTATAAAGGTAAGAGAATGGTTCAGTATTTGCCTTAATGCAAAATAAACAAGGGACGCACTTAAGTAATATGAATGCCAAGAATTACAAGGTCTGAGCCTGGCCATAGAGGAAATACAAAAGAATATTGAAATATCAATTTTAAAAAATCCAAAGAAGTGTTATGAGCAAAGGAGCCACCCATGAAGTTTTTTGTCTGAACTTTCAGCGGGTTAATACAGCAATTTATGTATCTCTGAGTTTGCATGTAGAACTGCCAACCTCGGAGCACGTTGAACTGGGACCATGCAATGTAACTTGGAGCAGTAAGTAAGCTGCAGTCAGTATGTATGACAACCAGTACTGCTGAGCGTTTACTACTACTGATTTAATTTTACTTTATAACTTTCTTCCCTTTGTGCTTTTGTTTTCCACCAAATGACTTATTTATCCATTCTTTTATTTATTCATTTACTGGGGAGTTGTATCTGAGAAGCCTGCCCTCTTTGGACAGGAAAACTGTGGATGGGAAACCTCTGTGAAGTTAGATGTTATATCCAAACATCAAAGTTCATCGTAGGAGTTCACCACCTGCCTCTCACATCTTGATTTAACTTCTGACTTGGATAGAAATCACCACAAGTTTCTGAAACTTTTCAAATTATGGTCTGTATCACAAATTCAAAATCTAACTGTAAGCAAAGCAACAGCTCAGTCAGTGGAAGAGCAACGATTTTGTGTTTTGTTTTGTTGCACAAGGACACCACTGTTTGGAACCTCAGCCTTCTCAAAGCATATTAGCTGTTCAAAAAACACTACACATGGACCGAGCAGCAAAGTTTATGAGGTCAAAAAATGTTCACCTACCACAAACCACAAAGACAAGCTCATGATGTTAGTAGCAGAAAGAGATTTTTCATGTAGACCCCAAGTTTGACCAACAGAAAACTGGCTCGAGCAAGGAGGGAGGTACCGGCTGTCTGCAAGTCAAAAGGTGCTGCTCATGTAAACATAAGAAATACTCCAAGAAAACTCAATGTCTCCACTAAAGTACCAGAGAAATAGAGCCAAGGAAATTCAATCAGATTAATAAAAACCAGCTGATCAGAGTTACTGGAGGTTGCAGTGCTTTTCTTTCAAGAGAGTTCTTAATCTTTCCTGACCTAGAGTACTAATGGTCTACTACAAACTGATTAAGGGAAATACAAGCACATTAACCTTACAGTGCTGAAGCAATAAAGGCAGCAGACACTGCTCTTACAGCAGCAAAGAAAATGGTGTTTAAAAAAACCCCAAAATTTCTACTCATCCCTGGACAGTCCCTGCACAGCGAGTTGAGAGCAGCTTGTGGGCAGTGTTTGGTACCTATCCAAACCCAGTGAAAACGATGGGGACTGAATGATTTTAGTTCTGTAAGTTATAAGGTCTAATATCAAGTCCTGATAACAACTCACACGCACATTCCATTGCGCACATGTATTTAGGATGATTATACACAGTTTCTGTACACAGAATTAATAATGAAGCTTGTGATTCAAATGCTCTGTAGCAGCACACTTCTTGTAACAGCAAACATAAAATAACATTCCCACTTACTCTGTGAACCCGTTATATTACCTACCTGTAACCAGGCATTTACACACTGTACTAATGCAACAGAGCTTACTTAAGAGTAATATGTGCACATCACATATGCACGAGTTATACATATGTATTTATGTGTACAGAGAGCATATAGACATACATGGAAACATACACAGATACATATATGCATGAAAATACATTTTACAGGAAAGCCAATAAAAAATAGGGTTTCCTACAACTTTGTGACAAGTCTTTTTTTAGCCCCCATGTCTTCTGGAGTG
>NW_010426188.1:186832-219168 GCF_000710305.1 Buceros rhinoceros silvestris | reverse complement strand
TTATTCTGTGGTTGTAGGATTTCCTGCCATCTTACTTTCCTCTCTCTGTATCACCTCCTCTCACTGAAAAGATTTTCTACTAGGCTGGCATCTGTGTTTACACGCACAAATTTTGTATGTACATATCCATCTGTGTCCCATAGCTACCAAAAACAGTTCTTGAAAGAAATTCCTTGGAAGTTTGAAGATTTCCATTTTCACTTTTTTCTTTGTTTGGAGCCTGTGGTTATTTAAAATAAAATGAGTAAACTCTCTAATGAGTTTTATGAAATACTGGTCCAGGCTATTAATTCCAGAACCATTCCAAACAGGAAAAAATCTGTTTATTTCATTATTTTTTATTTGCAAAACTGTCCACTACTTCTATTGCAAGAGAGTCTGCAAGAGAGGTCACCAGAACCTGAGCTCTCTTGCAGAGAGCAATATGACCAGCGTGTTTGACTCGGTACTTCTACAAGACATGTGCCACCTCCCTGACCTGTGCTGCTGCTGGGAACCTGGCCGCACCGTGCAGTTCTGCTTATCCCTCCGTGGAATAAATCTGCTGTGGTGATTATTCCGCGCTCGAGCCACCTGTCCTAATGAATAACACTTTCTGTGTAGTTCTTTCCAGATATTGGAGTTAGTTACTCAAGCTTGAAAGACAAGTAGAGAAATTAATAACTGGTGCACATGCTCCTTAAATGGCACACGAGCAAAGTCCGGAAAGACAAATTCCTTGCCATGGCTTTCCTACAGCATTGAGAAAGGATTTGTGAGCATCAGAAGACCTGCATCAGTGTGAACGTGACCAGACACACGGGTGAGCAATGCCGTGATTGCATTTGGGTTTCAATTTGGGTCACTGACGCCGATCATAACTTTACTTGAAATTTCTGAAGAAGAGAGAGTCTTAATAACTGATTAGCACAGGATTACATGTGCTATTTAGCAGCTAAAGGAAGCTGAACCAACAGCCCCCCAACCTGATCCAATACAGCACTAGCAACACATTTTCTCAGATTATTGTTATTTTTAAAACTATAAATTTTTCAGTAGATGGGTTTGCATATTACTTAGCTTTTTCAGTTAGTACTATTTATAAAAGAACACTGGCGAACGTACACTAAGTGCCTTTGCCAGTCATTTCCATCAACAGATCCCCCCGAGCCAAGCAAACTGATGGTTTGTAAGCTTTTGCTACTTTTTTTGCCAAACAGCGCTGGATTGCCTTGTTAAATTCTGTAACACAAATACACACGCACACATAATAACAAACAATGTCAAAGAACACATATTTCAACAGCCACTGGAAACTTCAAAATACACTTTCCCTGTGTTTGAAGTTGAAACAACTGAGCAATACTGTTGTCTTCTTTATTCATTGATTCTGGTTTTTCTCCAGACCTCTAAAGACCAATTCAGTGACACGCAGAAAAACAGAACGCATTTGTTGAGCACCTTACCCAGCCAACTCCATGTTATATACCACATGAATCTTTTTGTTATAGCTATAGTATATTGGAGATGTTCCCCCGATGTACTTATTTGCTGTGTCACAAAAGTTATCCACATGGAGATTTAATAACACCATTAAGTGACATTCAAATGGACATTAAGCATAAATATAAAGTACTCTTATACCCAGTGAGTGTATGTTTGGTTATTTTAATTCAAGCTGACTGATCGCTGATGAAACTGAGTTAGCTAGAAAGTTTGTAGGGGTTACACTAGTCACTCTGCAAATTAT
This sequence comes from Buceros rhinoceros silvestris, assembly GCF_000710305.1. Taxonomy (NCBI): domain Eukaryota; kingdom Metazoa; phylum Chordata; class Aves; order Bucerotiformes; family Bucerotidae; genus Buceros; species Buceros rhinoceros. The sequence continues at coordinate 217,439 of NW_010426188.1, read as the reverse complement.
TCCATCAAAGAAAAAGACAGAAGCACAGAAAAGACCATAAAAACCATTAAATGTTTCCCAATATTCCAGTAGATCAAAACTGTTATTCTAGAGGTGATGGGGCAAGAGTTTGCTGGGGCAGGAGTTTGTCTGGTGTACATCTCTAAGCAAGAGCCAGTTGCCATTTCATCTACACAGCACTCCCTCAGCTAATGCTTCTCCTAACCACCAGAGCTTCTCTCTCCAGGTGTCCTGGATTGAGCTAAAACTTCCTTGTTTTGGGAAATGGACAAATAGAATTATTCCATGCAATACAATGATTCCACATTTAATTGGTTAAGCGGGTCAGTTGAAATGTTACGTCGGGAGCCTTTAAAAGCAGCAGGCCGGGGGAGTGTCGCTCTCCTGGGCTTCCAGACAGCGGCACGAGGGTAGCACTGCCACGGATCCGCCAGTAAGAGACGAGACCAGGCCAAGAGCTGAGGGCCTGCACCTCCAGATCGCTGAAGATCACAGACTACGAACTGTTATTGCCGTGAGTCCCGTCTGAAATCGGGTGAGAATATCCGAACTCCCTGTCGTTTCGTGCTGAGAGCTTTCCTGCTGTTAACTTGTGCTGCGCACGGGGTTTTCTCCCCGCCTTCTCCATCTCGCCGTGGAAAGAACTTGACTTTTTTCTGCCTGGAAGCCGCCGCAAAAGTTTTTACTCCCACCTCGCTGCTGGGTGACTGCCAAGAGCACTGACCTTCAACAAGACTGTTAAGAACTCTGGTAATCTAAGTCCTCTCTGCTTCGTTTTTTTCCCTTTCTCGGTTTGTGTATATGTATAATAGTGTATAGTTGTGTGGTTTTATTGTTTATTAAAAGTTTGTTCCAGTTTTACGAAAATGCAGACCGAGGTGTGAATTTCTTCTTTCCCCTTAAACCCCTTCTGTCTCTAGCGAGACAAAGGGGATCGTTAAGGAATTTGAGGAGTTGTTACCTCGGTCCCTCGACCCTTAACACCAGGTCAAGTACTTTTGGAAGCAAAAATCATCTGCTTTCTATCCTTGCTAGCTGGCTAGTTCTCTAGTTGTAGTTTGGACACAAATAGTAGGGTAAAACTGTATGTTTCTTTTTCAACACTGCTTATAATACATTCGCTCTTTAAGTGTGTCCATTCTCAGCATTTATTACAACCAGAGATCAATACCTGTAATCAAATGCGTGCCTATAGCCACTTCTTCACATTAAAAAGTGATAGCATTGATACAATACAAAAATGACTGATCCGCTCCAGTTTAGGAAACACTGCTGCACCCAGGGACACCACCTCCCAGATTTGTTCTTCAAATACTTGCTCTGCAAGTTCAAAAGAGTGTCTAATGCCACTTGACTGCAGCTCTCCCTGAGCAGAGCTGTGCCAAGTTTCAATGCCCACAGGTATTGCTACAGAGAAAAATTAAAAAGCTACTCACTGCATACAACTGGTTTTCTGTTATATTTCCTGCACGCCCATCCAAATCAATGAAACTTCTCCAATTCACACAGCTGAAAATTAAGCACCCTGCTTTCATATTCCAACCACCTCCTGTCAGCACAGGGCAACCTCACAGCCACTGCTTTTGAATCTGACAGCTGTTTTCTGTACTGCCACAAAACTCCAAACACTAACACTGCGCTACAATTTCTATTTATTTCTTGGTTATTATTGTCTTGGGCCTTGGAAAGAGATTTTCAGAGGGCCCTGTTGTGAAGGAGATACCACATGAAGAGTAACGATGATGCTGCTCTAGTCTGTAAGCAGACTGACTTGCTTTGCTTCTTCCTTCTTTAATTATTTTGTTTTTAGATTTGCTAAAAAACTGTTGAAGGCAGAAAAAACAGACCTTTCTCCTCCTCCACCCCCCCAGTCCCAACTGTGGGAATGTTTGCTTCTTTTGGCAGCACTAATATTTATCCCTTACTTAATAAGAATTCTCCCCTGTGTTAAGAATGTTGCTTTGACAGCTCAAAAATCTAAACATGAAGTATTTTATCAGTATTCTCTTTTTCTCCCATCTCCATGCAACTTTGGAGCAGTTAGGAAAAAGCAAATATTAAAACAAAAATTACTATCTTTGAGTGTCTGCGAAAATTTATGTACTAAAAAGCAGCTGTAAAATTTTTAATGTTTAAATTAATCTTTTATGTTTACAATAAAAACTCTCCAGCCATGAAGGGCTCTTAAAAGCTACATGCTAAATACAAGCAAAACGAAAGCAAACAATAACACTCCTGCGAAGCCCAGCTTCAACACACGAAATGGCAAATAATTTGAAAGTTTTCGTGTCCTGTTCTACAAAGCCCTAGGAATGTCAAAGCTATAATATGGTTAGAATAGGAAGGCAAAAATACTGTAATCCGTTAATAACAGGTTTTTCTGCCATTCTGAATGTATTTGTGATGGTTTACTTCTTGATTTGAATTGTCTTGTAAACGAAACAGCTCCTCTCCTCCCCCATGCCTGCCAGCTGTAAGCACTCTGTCCTCCAGTAAAGCTTGAAACAAATGAATAGGTTTAAAAGAGACCATTATGCACCAGCTAGTGCAGGCTGAGGAGATGAAATGTTGCCAAATCATACTCCTTTTAATCAACAGGAATCCTTGTTATTGGATTCAATGGCAGCATAATTAGGTTCTAAACTGAGGCGCTTTCTTGACAATGCGGATTTCTTTACCTTTTTCATTCCTGTCTCCCTCTCAGATATGGAGAAGCCTCGCTGTTCCAAAGTGCTCTCAGTTTGAACAGCATTTTAGTCATTTCTTCCCTGAAATAGTTGTGGCACAGGCTAGAGGAGGCAATCTCTTAGCACAAGTCACCTCAATTACCTACAATGAAATACAGCAGTACGTGAACACCAGCAAGAGCATAGCCTATTACCCTGACACCTGTTGGAGGGACAACTCAGCACAGCTTTGAGCAACGTGATCTAGTGGAAAGGGTCCCTGCCTGTGGCAGGGGGTTTGGAACTAGATGATCTTTAAGGTCCCTTCCAACCCAAACTGTTCTATGATTCTAAACAAAAACAAAAACAAAAACAAAAAAATTAGATTTTATTTAATTTTCCCAAAATCTGGAAGCTCTCATGCAAGCTGCTTCTACAGTTTGCAACTTGTAATGAATATGGTTTGTCAGAAACAAGATCTACTGACCGATAGCAGCAGGTAACAGAAACACAGTGTGCATTTTCCAACAGCCACAATACTGGTGATGATCCAAATCTAGGGGTGGTACAACAATATAAAGAGGAGTGACATTTTAAAAGAAACTATCCCTGTACAGTCTTTTCCATAGCCATAACTCTAGAAAAGAGCTTCTTTCCTAACACGCCCTCCAGGATTAAAAAGGCACAGCTATCATGCTATATATTAAAATTAGTATTTCTTGGCCTTGGATAGTTTCAGATCAGGCTCCTCATGTCCTGGACATGATTCAAAGAAGCAACGTCTCCACTGGGTAATTTAGCCTGCTCATGTGTCTGGTAGCTAAGATTTATTACTTCACTGTTTTAGTTAAAATTTACAGAATTAGGTTTGGACAGTGGAGAGGAACATCAAGAGCAGATGCAGCACCACTATAGTATAATGGACAAGTGAAACAAATTTGAATAGAGTAATTTTTAACTACTATTTATCTGTATATTAAAAACAAATAGACACAATTAAACCCCAGGGACAGGAATGAGACTACTTACACTTTCTGAAACCTCCCTACAGCAATGATTAGAGTACAAATGTTTTTACTTAGGAATTCGACAAGCATGCCAGTTCAAGGCTGAAAATAGCCAAACATTTCTTTATCATCTATACTTAAAGTTACCATTAACAACACAATCTTAATTATATATGGAGCTTTTAATGTACAGCGCTTTAAAAAAGTGTTCAGTACTGCTATGCCCCACTATGAGGAAGGAAAAAGATAGACGTAGAGGTGAATTGATTGTTCAATTCACCAGTTCACCAGTCTGGGAAAAAAGTACAACCATCCTCTGTCTTAGCGTTAGGGAGGAAGCTCCGCTTAGTCCACCCTACAGACTGTTTGCCTCCCAGTATCCCCAGTGATGTCGCTACTAAGAGTTCCCAAGGCTAAGGCCTATGTGGCACTTCCTCTTCCTCCCTCTACTTTTTACTCCCAGGATGCACCAAGGAGAAGCCCTTGGCAATGCTACCGTGGTCACTGCTGTTTCTGACAAGTCATGGCAGAGTGTATTTTGACGCATTTTGGCGCGCCTCCCAGAAACATGAAAAAGTGGCCTTAGTGGAACAGGATATAGGAAATGTGAAAGAAAATTCCATAGAATCAGTCAAATTTTCTTTCTACAGGCACATTTTAAATTATCCTTTTTACAGAAGGCGACTACAATCCAGAGCCCACTGCTGGTGAAAGCTTGCACTATATTACTCTCAATATAAAAGACTTTAGTGCTAGAGTTCCTTTCTCTCTCTGCTTCTATCTAAGGTATTTAAATTGGCCGTAGGAGGGGGACATTTTGTCCTTGTGTTGTTCACTGCTTTTAATCTGTTATTCCCGAGAACAGGAGGGCACCAGATCACTGTGCCAGCCACCCTCCCAAATCTCTAATTAATGTTGACAGTAAAGTATTAGCCACAGCATTAACTACCAGATAAGAGAGAGTACTCCTGGGGCTTACACATCCCAATCAAGTGGGTTTCATTTAAAAGAGACTCCTTACCGATAATACCAGACAATTGCACCATTTTCTTAAACTAGCACTAAAATAACGATGACTCACTTATCTTTGTACTGCTATAAATAGTGATTTGTCTCTCTTCCCTCCATTTCCCTCCCACTATCCTTCAATCAGATGTAAACTTTCTTTTTCTGCTATAGGAGGAGCGAGAGGGGAAAAAAACACCATGAAAAGCACAGCAACTCCGCAATCAGGCTAAGTCGCTCTGCAGTATCACGGCTTGAGTTCCAAACACAGACGTACCCACCAGCATCTCCAAGCAGTAGCGTGGTGTATGCTCCCTTCAGCCCCAGAAGCACACCACAAGTGTTACTTGTGAGAGAGAAACCATGCACCCAACAATGCAGCTAAAGCTTGGCTCTTCCCATAGCTTCCAAACGCTTGGTTTTGTTTCCGTTACCTGCACTGCAGTGCATGCTGTCAGTGTATTTACGCTACTGCATTAATACCCGACCCACCAATCACCCTGCAAATACAGCGGGATCATTGCAGGGATCGTAAGGAAGAACAGTGTTTTGCAGCAATACAGTGTTAAAAAGCAAAGCACTTTCTCACTCTGAGACTGTGTTTGCAATGAAATTCACAGGTTTAGCTTGTAATATCCTAGTAGGACACATGCATCATGCTAAAAATAACACAAATGTCTTCCACAAACTCCCAAGTCCAGAGTAACCCAAATCCCAGACATGCATCATCACAGCAAGCTTCAGGTAGGCTCAGAGGAAAATGTCTCCCAGGACACTCAATTCCTCCCAAAATGTCCATGTTTTCCCTCTTTCTTCCATAACTTAGCAGTCTCTTCACTCACAGTATGTCTTTTTATGGCATTACAGAAACAACTGTATTTAAATAAAGCAAGCACATCATCTTCATCTAAATGTTAAGGAAATATTTATCAGCACAAAGATGGTTCCACTCTATACAGTGTCTACAAAGTTTTTTATCTTCAGGCTACATTAGGATTTGCTGTGAAATGGTATTTGGAATGACTTGTGAATCACTGCCAAATGTGGTTGCACCAACAATATTGCAAAGCTTTGTACAGCAGTAATCACGGGCTATTTCTGACACTGGGAGCAATTGGTACAGAAGAGCAGTAAAAAAAAGATGGTCTGTTCTTTTCTCTCTTAATCCCTTCTGTTGAAGCACTCTTAAAAATCAGAATAAAATATGAACTAAGATAGCAGATGCCCTTAATGAGGCCCTCTGTTACTTTACCAGAGTATCTCTGAAAAAATAAAATATATGGATGCTGTTTCAGCAGCTAAGACAATAGAGTTACAGAGAGCAGGAAGTTTGCAATTCTTTGGGGCAGAGGGATATCAGCAGACTGGAAGGAATAGTTGATGTGCTTGGAGACAATGCTACAAGTGAAAGAATACCAAGATATCATCTGTCTCCACTTCTCAGCATACTTCTCTCGATACCAAGCTCGACTCCACTCCCCTCCTTATGTCTACAGGTAAATAAGTAACTAACTCCTTAGCTGAACAGATTGAAAACATGCAAAGGCAACTTCCACTTTACGAGAATACCTGCATGTGAAGAGATTTTAATGCAGAAAAGTGCCGCTCCTTGTTCAAGGGAAACATCATCATTCCATCTGATAATTGCACTTAGCTCTTCTTCAAATGTATAAATGCAGAATATTGGATAAGCTTCATCTAGAAAAGAAATCTGATAAAAAAGTGCAAAATCGATCTCATACGCTTTTAATTCTATAAACCAAACCAAATAAATAAATCACTCTGAAGATTCTAAAAGATATGTCGGAATCCTATTAAAGCCCTCTTAGGCTCAAAAATCTTCATATTTAATAGCACTTTGTCAGCACCGTATGATCCACAGAATATTTACGGCAACTGCCACTTGTGGTACAGAGCTACAAAGCGGCCTTTTAATTATACTAGTCTGAACATGCTGAATCCTACCCGAGCACGAGTGACCTTCATCTCAAAATCTTCGTAAGATTACGTGTAAATTCAGTGGTGATAAGCACAACTTTGCAAAGTACAAAATCTTTCATTTGTCAGCAAACTTTATTTGGCTTCTGCTTACTGCTCGAAGAAAAAGATCCAGCAACAAGTAGACTTAATGTAAGAAATAAAGCTTTATACTCAGTATTTCCTAAGAACAGAATATTAAATCTAAAGTCACTTCATGAATCTCCTTTAAAATATATGTTTATTATCTTCAAAAAGAATTAATGACTGTACTGAAGAGGAAATCATTACAAATGGGAGAAACTTTATACACTAATTCCTGAACAACTAAAATGCACAGATTTCTAGTAGCGCATCACCTTTCAATATCATTAAACTTCCCTGCGTACCTCGATATGGTCAGATCTCATTTTGCTCTCAGGCCCAATCTGAACCAGCCTCAGCCACCTCTCTTTACAACATATCATTTGTAAATATTGCATATGTTCCTATATTCTTCTAAAACAAGATATGATAGACTATACAGAGGCTCAGGAACTGTTGCTAGGGATTTACAGATAACAATAAAATGCTAAGACTCATTTTAAAATTCAGTATGGAGTGTCAGGATTTTTAGCTGAAAATTGCCATCCACAGTTATCACTTATGTAGATAAAACAAAGAGGACAGACTCAAAAGAATTGTGTGCATGTCACTCCTACCTTCACAAAAGAAACATATTTTTAATCTTCTTACATCACATATCACAGGAGGTCTCTAGTGACTTTAGTATAGTAGGAGAGAAAAGGGGGAAGTTATACATTTTCAGGCACTAACAATTTAAAATTAAGACAAGAACAAATATTGTTAGTAAAAGCAAAAGACAGTGAGGAAAGCAACTTAGCTTGTGGAATAACAATATTGTTAAATAGAAATGGTTGTTTTCTGAACACAGTCATTTTATAAAATGTACAGTAAAGCTTTTATATGTAAATTACCCAAACTCAGAAACCTCTCACTTCAAATTGAATTGAGAATAGCTCAAAGAAGAACACTTTAGTGAAAACGTGCTTAAAATGAACAAAACCAAAACCGGCTAAGGTGCACTTCACTGCTTCACCGGAAAAAAAAAAAAATCCCTGTAAATAGTTGATTGATGTACTGCTAACAAAAAAAGGATAAATATTGGCTTCATATATATTTAGATAGCTTCTTAATATGTGAAGTTATTTTTTTCTTTTCCATAGGTACTGGTTATACTTGTTAAACGATGTGTATTGCCACCAAATATTTAACTATGGTACATGAAAGATTAAAACTGCTACAATAGAACTAAATTATACAAGTAATCACATTATCACATTTAAGAGATCCCTTTGCTAACATACTATGATCACGCAATTTCCCTTTGGCTTTGGAACTAAAATTCCAAGAATTCCATCACTCTATTTTTAACTGACCGGCATCCCTCAAAATAATCCAATCATATACGATGGTCAAACATGAACAACTGTTCTGTACCAAACCATCAGGCTGGATACTCCACAAAGGGAGTGTTGTCTGGAAACTGTGCTTACAAAGCTCACATGTATTTTAAGAGAAAATATACATGAAAAAATTGCAGTCTCTGCTGTTCTCACCAGCCTTACAAATGTATTTATCCACAGGTTTTCAAGCAAGCCCGGCACTTCTAATGATGTACCGGCTGGAAATGACAACTGGCACAGACCATGTTATTGGAATGCTGCCCCATATTTCTACTTCTGGTATAAATTCCTGGTAATTCAACAAAACTAGCTGTAATCCATACGTTTCTATGTGATTCTCTGTGACTGTGCTACTCACAGCGGTACTCTCACCAACTACAGCTGATAAGGTGGTACATTGAGGTACCTGACCATGGGTAAATGAAGTAAGAGCTAATCATAGGGCAAATGCGAAGCAAAAGCAAAGCTAACCTCATGAAAGGTTATCAGAAAGTAACCTATATAATAGATTCATGGTTTATTAAAACTCTCATCCCACAGTAGCAAAGAAACAATGTCTTGGTAAGGCCAAACCTTTAGCAAAATTATTTTGAATTTGCTTATTTATTGCATACCTCCTCCTGGCTGAATATGGAAATCTGATTTTATTCGATGCTTGTAGGTTAATCTCTCTTTGGATTTGAACATGGCTCCAGTTACTTGAGTAAGAGCCAGGGAGCCATCTGACCAACAGCAAAACTTGGTCCTTAACTTACCAGTTTATGGGGGCAGCAGGCAACTTGATGTAGTAAACAATAAAACAGACTGATCCTGATGGACCTTTTACGCTAAATAGTGATCTGGCTTCCAAAACTAATTCTAACTAAAAAGATTAACAAATCAAACATTAAAAATAAACACAGGGCCAAGTAAACCGTAAGTGCAACACAGAGTGCCATTAGCCTGAAATCTCAGCAGCTTTGAGCTGGACAGTCTGCACATGTAAGTCCATGTACGTGCAAATATAAAGAATACCAATAATACTCCCTATTTATCTCTCTCAAAGTGTACTTATGACACACAAATTAATATGGCATGCTGAACAACATCTGCATAATGACATAATTGTTTACAAATTGGAAGCACATGTACCAAACCCAATAATGTTCAGGGCATTCACAGAAACGACAATTGAATTGTCAACTGAATTGAATAGTTCATATTTTCGCTATAAATACATGTGGAGACAAAATAAAAGCTGTATTTCAAATCACCTTCTGTAAAGTGAAAAACGTTTGCTGGCTGGCAGTTTTATATCACTGTGCCTTCACAAGAAAAAAATGCTATTATATTAACATTTATAATCTGCTTTCCATTAAAGCATTTGCAGTGAAAGTGTAGCTAAAACATATAGTATTTTTATATTAGAGATAAGGCAACTTAGTGTAACTGAAAAATAAAGAGTGCAGTTCACTTTTTCCCATTATGAAGCACGTATGCTCAAATGCATTATAGGACTATCTTAGGAAGCATTAGCTGAGGACATAACACGGAAGACAGCCACAGATTTAATTTCCACAGATGATATATTGTACCCAAAAGATTTAAACAATGAACTAGTAAGCAATGCTGAAAATAGTTTACATCTGAATTATTTTTTTAAGGATCCTGTTAACTGAGAGAGGAGGCTGTTCTACCTGAGCCAGGTCTCTGTGAGCACTGACACCTGTGAAAAGCTTTAACACTACTCCGTGAAGTTCTTTTTAACTTTAAAAGGACTTACTGAATAATGCCCAAGACTTTTATTAAAAGATAACTCAAGTTTTTAAAAGGTGTGAATTTTAGAACTCGATCATCTTTTTTTAGTTTCCATTTCTTGTGACCAAGATGGCTATGGCAGACTGAGTGCCATCATGTGATTCTTGTGTGTGTTTATCATGCAGCAGCCCTGTACAGTCCCATCCAGTCTTTGCCTGGGTTCCAGAGAGCGTAAATTTTTGGAAAAAATTTCTTTGACATAATGACATAATTTACGGGAGCTCTGCTTGGCTTCCTTGTGTTTAGCCTGATTATCTTTATTAGAAAAGTACAACCCCGTATTTTATTTATTTTATGCTTACTCCCCAAACTTACAAGCTATCTTTAAGGCCTCCAATGCTTATTTCAGAGTTCATATGATGATTCAAAGGCTTTCAGATGCTGTATTACCCAAATGATCAGGAAAATTTGGTAGCCTAGGTGCAAGATCTGCTCATCTGCATTTGCCACGAAAAGTGATGATAATGAAAAGCCCAAACCAAAAACCAACCTGGTGATATTTCCTGAGATATCAAATGACTCACCTGGGGCAAGTGAATGAGTAGAATTTTGAAAATGGTATTATTATAATTATAAGACAGAAACTAAAATGTTATTATAGCCCTTGGTAACTGGTATTTGAACTATTAATGCTGAACTCCATCTAACTTATCTGAACGCTTTTGTACTGTCTCTTCCTCTCTATTGCTAAATGTGTGTACAATACCATGAAGGAGACTTAGGTATATTGCAAAGGTTATATTTTAAGATGATATGGGATGGATGCATTTAACTCTTTTAATCTTTCTCACTCTACTCAGAAAAGGAATCAGAAACCTGTGTGGTTGTGCTGCACTGTATCCTTCGGTGAAAGCAGATGGATATTTCTAGCATGAAAAAGGACATGAATTTTTGAACATTTATTGAAAGCAATACTGCATAACTTTTCAGGAAATACAACCACCAGAAATGTTTTAATGTTTCTATCTAAAAAATTAATATTTTTTCCCCTGAGTAAAATGATATATCTAATGACAGGAGACTTGAGTGCTAAGAGCATTTTGAGTATTTTCCATCATTCTTGTATATGCTTGTGTGTATTTCACTTGTGTGTATTAATGGCAAACAGGCAATCCAACTTACTAATAAAACAATTCTGAGTCAACATTTAGCTTGATTTTTTAAGCTACTACTGCCAACATTTTCCTACCAATTGCTATAAATTACTCTTCGCAAGGCAAGTACAGCTGGACTGCGGCTGTGTGGCCATTCTTAACAGAAGGACAAGAAAGGAAAGGACTCCATTTCTATGAAGAAAGTATCGTATGCTCAACAGTCAGACAGACATTTACAATCAGGAATGAGGCCTTATTGTTGATCTTATCCTCTTGCAAAAGCAAAACCTTTCATACAAAAGTGTATCTGAGAGCCTTGCAATTCACAGGTTCCCAGTTCCCTTAAAGCACCACCCATGAGCTGCCTTTCACCTTAGCGATGGTGGACATTATGGAGGCAGAAACATACCTGGATTCTCCTGTTCCTTTGGACCAAATGCTGTATTTACTTATTTCATTGCCTAAAAGAAATGGTGTTCTGTGTTACCTTCAGCCTACCCAACTTTGTCACGGAAATCCTGGGAAAGCCTTTTGGGATTGCGTAAGTGTTCAGAATACAGATATTCCAGGTAATTTCTTGTGACATTCAGGAGAAACAAGGCAAAATTAAGCTAGGATGATAACAAAAAAATTTGGAAGCATAAAAAAATTGCCACTAATTGTATCTAGGAATAGAGTGACAAAAATAAACACTGACTTACGTCCTCTTCCCTCTTATTCTCACACAAACCTGCCACATCTTACCTACAGTTTTTGCTCCAGGTCTTATTATAGTTACTGCTACTGCTGAAGAATTTAGGAGGTTAAATCATGAAGTAGGGCCCCACTGTGCTAGCAGCTCAACACTGACAAAAAACGGTGAGTGCTCCAGAATGTCCCCAAAGGCAGGTGTTACCAGTGTTATCCTCTGTTCTTCCTATGATTTGAATAAACACCAATTTCAAACACAAATGTATTTATAAGACTTGTAGTATGTCCATAACTTCCCACATTAAAACAGATTAGATAACAAACATTGAGGCTGTAAAAAACATGTTAATTCCGTCTCTGTTTATTAATGAGACCTCTGATAAAAGAAAACAAAAGTCTTTGGCATACCTAAGCAGAAAAAATACTGTTTTTTCCATGAAAATAGCTAAACAAAAACATCACAAAAAATGTGACCAAATCAATATGCAGCAGCACTGCAGTGATTTCACTACACTGATTAAAAGACCCAAAAAAGGGGCAATGCTGCCTTTTACCTGTGACACCGCCACAGAGGCTCGGTGCCCACCACAATGCACATAAAAGTGACGAGCAAGTCGTAATGAAGAGCAGAGGTATACAGCCTTTATCAGATGAGAGGGGATTTGTCAGAGATTAATAGAATTCCATTGTAATATCCATATCTCACAAAGGCATACTCTGACAGGGTCCAATTACTTTCAACAAGCTGGGCCTGCTACATGGACCCTCTGAACCGGAATGGCCCTCCAATCTGTGTGCTTTCGTTCAGACAGATAACACCGACGTGTTTCTCTCTGTGATCACTGCCTAACTTAAATGAGTTAATCTCGTTTTCCAGATGAATTGTTATTTTGTCTCCCGCAGGCTGTGATTACCGGATAAAAGTATTGTGTTAACAGGAGGGCCAGGGTCTTTTCAGCAGTGGATTCCACGTTCAGATAACCAGCCAGAGAGGGCTTTTTCTTGCTTGCTTGGGTTTGGGTTTTGTTTTTTTTTTCTTTTTTTCTACTCTGAAGTAAGAGAGTGGCACTAACAGGAGAAAACCGTGAAATGACAGATAGATAAACCTTCCCAAATAATTACGTAACTTCGTAAGAGGTCCAAGGGGCAGTTTATCTTTGTATTTTAATAGCGAGCTGATGAACCAATCACATTTACAGCTTACCTCCACATATTTTAAGATGTTATTTGCCTTTCAGTTCATGCCTGCCTTTTCTTTCTCTAATGGCCTTTTTTTTTTAAACTGTTACATTTGAGAAATTCATACGGGAGGCTATCAGAATATAAATATTTGGAAGCACTGAAATATATCTGGGCAGTATCAGAAAACAAGAAGAAGAAAACAAGCCCATGATTTCACAAATAGTTCTCTTAAGTGATGAAGCAAGAGCCATATGGTGATAGAGTCTACAGCACATTTTTCTGAGATAATCTATTTTCTCAATGACAGCAGCAAGATTCTTCAATTCCTTTTTCTCGATAAAACGTTAAAGAGAAAAAGGCCCACTCTAATGTTAATTCTTAAAATCTACACCTTTTGGGGCTTAACATAGGAGAAGCACAGACAGGAATAGCCAGTTGTGCCGTGACCACCTGGAAAATCCCGTCGGGGTCATGAGTGACTCACACGCACACACAGACCCCGTCTAGGCAAATCCAAACCCAGGAACAGCGGCAGAACTGCACCATCTTACACCAATTCTGTGTTTCATGCCTTTTCATCCCTATAGACAAAACACAAAACTATTTTGTTATTCTAGTATCTAGTGCCAAAAGGTAAATAAAACTTGATCTCTGAATGCAGAATATTTCTCCAGCGGCTCTCCCAGTATGTAGATCCAAGTTCCTCCTGAGGTGAGTTATGTCAACAACTGGGAAACGATGCAACATCTGATCATTGGCAATGCATCAAACGCTTCCCATGAAATGCAGGCAATAAGCTTATAAAAGCTTCCTGGCAGAAAGGCACAACTTTTGACTGAAAAAAGCCAACATCTTCAACAAAATATAAATGAATATTGGTGCATGATGTGCGTGCGAGCACCCAGCGGCTGCATCCCACCATGCAGCACAGGTCTGTGGCAGAGGAGACCCCGCAAGTCCTAGGCCCTTGGTTTTGCAGAGCTGAAGACCTAGTGAAGCACATCACAGCTTCCTCTATACTCCTGTGCCCACATTTCCTGCTGCAAAAAGGAGAGGCTGCGACTGAAGTGAAAAGCAAAACTGAGGAATATCAGTCTCTACACAAATGTTTGGGCTCTGTCTTTCTTACGCAAAGAATAACTGACACCAGCAGATATGCAAATCATTCATAGGCAGCCAGGTAAATTAATGAAAAGAGAACACATTTTGGAGCTTCTCCATTACAGGGTTTAAATATTTCTTTACCTCATAACATAGTAAGTCTGTGCAGCTGGAACCACAGTGGTCATATCACTAACTTCTATGTCGATCAAGCTGGCAGTATTCTCTTTCGGCCAGAGGTGCTAAATTCAACCTCTATTCTGGGAACTAAGGTCATAATCTGTCATTTAAAGGTCCCTGGTATTTTTCAAAATGGGTAGATGATAAACTAATAGTTCACACTCTCTTATAAAAAACAAGCTTTAGGATTAGGCATTACATACAATAGAATGCAAAATGGCTATGCAGCACCAGCAGTCAATCGGGTAATTACAGAGCAAGCCCAGTGTTACAGTAAAAACGTGTCTTTGCTTAAGACAATGAGTAGAAAAGACTGTTCTTACGGCAGTAAGAAATTTCCCTCAGGTATAAAAGGAATCACATTGTTTGCTGGGCTACAAAAGATGTATTTGAGTCTTCTCCTCCCAGCACTGCATTTGATTCTGCTTAGCAGGAGGCACGTGATGCAGCTAGGACAGTGTGAGGTGCTCCAATGCATCATCATCAACAAGATAAGCGGAATTATTTCCTAAATTACGAATATCTACACCTACAACAAATCACTGAGAGGAGCGGGGGACGCTGTGGGCGCAGGATGGGCACAGAGGTGTGTGCCTTTAGCGGCACTTATCGATGGTGCTGCTGATGTACGAGCAGGAAGCTGGCGTGGTTTTTGCCTTGTCTTTGTCTGAAGAAAGACGGAACAGTATTTTTCTGTCCTTTTTTACAAGTGTTTTGATTGCATTGCTTCTCTTGACTTAGTCGAGGAAAGGGTAGGCTTCCGTAGAGATCTCGGAGGCCATAGGTTCCCTGAGGGACATCCTTAGTAGGAGGATTCTTTATCTCTTTTCCTTGCTTAATTAACAGATCAGATGTGGGAATAATTATGAATAAACATCAGGCAGTGTCATTTAGAGACTGGTCACTCTGACTAACCCGTGATGAGTCTATACACAGGCACACAAGGGATTAAGCTCCCAGCACAGCTGTAACCAGAACGGCTCACATCCTGGCTCAGTTTTATTGTGCAGGACAGAGCCCTGGCATTCTGCTTGTTATATGGAAATTCAGAGTTACCAGAGAATAGTGCTATTTCAGATCTCAATGGAAGCGAATACTGGTCCTCCTCACAATAACAGTCCTCCCAGACAAAGCCAGCACTAGTATAGGAGAAGTGATGCTAGCAAGAAGTGATGTGAATTGGTAACAAAGAAGCTTGATCAGTGTGATGGAGACAGACAGTCACAGACACAAATTAAATCTCAGACGCAAATTAATTTCTCATTCATTTTTCTGTAGCACACTGGTGCTACAAAACACTTTGTAAAAGTTTCACTGAAGGCAGCAGCTGGAAATTATACTGTTTTGAGAGCTCAAAATGCTCTCCATGGAGAAATTTTAAACGCATAAACTTCTCCTTTTCTTCCTTTTTAAAATAGTGCATCAAAATGCATGCAGAGCAGATCTATGAATTCCTACATGGTTTTATTTTTTAAATTGCCAGTCTTTTTCATTCGGTGGTCTTATAAAGTTGATAAACTGGACAGCTTTCTTTCTAAGCTAGCTTACATCTCTCCTTTTTTGAAAGCTTCCTAAACATGCAAGCACTCCATTAAAAAGTAACTGGTGCATGCAGAAGCAATGCAGTTCACAAATGAAGCAGTATAATGTCAATGGTTTGAAATTGTTCAGTCTCAGTTGTTTTCCAAGTCAATGCACTGGCAGTCTTGCCTGAATGCAACTAGTCAATAGAGGGAAAATAAATAGAGCATTTCCAGAATTCACCCATCAGCACTGAAGAGTGTCTGCTTACTATTACACAGTTTTAACATGTCATAATCGTTTTTCACAGTATAGAAAGCCTCCTTATACCTTGGACAAAGAATGAATGACTATTTTAGCACCCTATACATATCTTCTAATAGAAATTCCAAGCAAACTGTATTGATTATAGTATTGTAAGCGGTATGTGTTATTAAAGTAGAATCTGAATCCTTTAGCCTATTTTTAATGCTACATTATGAACAAAAATTTCTAATTTGGATATCTAAAAGCAGAGAATTCTCTATTTGGACTTCTGAACAAACTCATTTAACATTTCTGTAAGTATCTGTATATTGAAAGAGCTCCCTGCAATTTCAAGTAGAGGTGAACACCACAATTTATGCACAGTATTATTTCCATGAAGAATGTTATTAACAATTAAGTTGGACGTGTTTTGCTCGCATAGGTAAAAGCTTTAGTGCCACAGTGCATACAATAAGCAGCAAAGAGATAAAACTGTCCCCTGTCTTTCTGTCTTTCAGTCCTCCCATGCCTGTATGACAAGTGCTATGTCAAATGGCACCACGAGGCTGAACAGTACCCAAAGACTGGAAGGGAGCAAACAGGACAACCACCCTGCTACACTTCCCTTTGGAAAAAAAAAAACAAAACAGGTTATGCCTGATTCTAATGCTCAATTGCGTCTAAGGTGCTATGCTTACTTAGATAAGACCCTTGCAATGCCACATAATTACAGAAGGGATCTGCCATAGTCTGAAAAATGAGAAGTATGTCTTTTCCAATCCCCTGCCTTGTTATCTGCCACCTGGATGAAAATCATGGGAAAAAAAATAAAGAGGGGGAAAAAATTCCCTTTCAGACCCAAGAACACACTAACGCCCATGGATATAAATGTTACAATAAAAGAGCAGGACAACTACTAGCAGAGCTTTTATAGCTTAACAGTATTTTGACAACAAATGTTCATATTTCATTTGAAATTTATGAAACCTTTGTGCCTGTAATCCCATGAGCAGCTACATGGTAAATGAAAGTAGCAGGCAGTCTAGATTAATAATATTTTGCTTCATACTGGAAGAGCATTCTAAGGAAAAGAAATCTTGCTTTAGCTGCTCTCCCACTTGCCTTTTTTTTTTTCCCCCTACAGTCTCTGTATTGGAACAGATTCAGAGCTCTAAAACCTGCTTGCAAATATTCACACATGCCTTATTAATTTATGAGAAACTGAAGGACCCATCACAAGGTATAAGCAAGCAATTTAGGAATAACAAGTAGAGGGGCATGATACATGGCAAAGTACCACAGCTCCTCGTGTTAGAGAGCTACCAGCGGTTTAAATCGAGTTCAAGGGGAATACCTGGAGTGAGCTCCTGTACTTCATATTCTAATGAAAAATTGGAATGTACAAAAATCCTGTTGTCCTATGAATCATAACCTTTGCTTTTACATTTTCACAGTTTAGACATACATGCATGCTAAAAGCTCAAGCGTGGCTCCTTGCACTTAAATGTCTGAGAGTATCTTTTTCGACAGCTCTGTTTATCTTCTAGCATATCCAACACAAAGTGTTGGGTTTTCTTACTTTTTTTGAAATGGTCTCTTAATGCAAACTATCATGGCAAAATGATGAGGGCCAATTATGTGCCTGGAAAGTAGATATTTATTTATTAAAAATTTTATACCTTGTTTTTGAACTCTTACGTGGACTTATATCACATGCACTAGGTACCCACACTCTGATTTCTTGCTTTGTTCCAAAGCATAATTCACATGAAATGTAAGAGAGAAAAAAAGAGTAACTTATTTCAGGAAGCAACTGGAGACACTTTTCTTTTTTAATAGCTATTAAAAACAGTCTTTTTGTCCCCTTTTCATGAAAAGTACAGCTTTTGTTCAGCTATTCTTAATTGAAAGTATTTCTGTGGCTTTTGATTTTCTGAGTTTTATGTCAAAACTTAACACTTTAGCCTTTGAAAAACAGGATCTCTGAAATACAAATACTGAATTTGCCATGAAATAAGATATACAAAAATTCATAGGTACTTGATCTGTAAGATATTGCAGTAAATAAAGTACTTGCTAAAGAAACAAGCATTGATGTAAAAAATGTTCACTAGTGGGAGAAAGGCTGAGACAACACTGGGTGAAGCAGATGCAACAGGGGGAAGTGAATGACAGAATGGAGAAAGAGTAATATCATAGCAGAGTTCAAAACAGAGCCTAGGCAAACTGTTTTTCTCACAGTAAAGGCTGTAAAACAGAGCATTAGACAGCTCTAGGACAAAAGTAAAGGGAGGTACCTGAGAACAATCTTACTACGAATGCTGCGTCACTAAGGAACTCTAGTATTTCCAAGGTACTTAAAAAACAAAATTACAAATGGGTTAAGATATGCAATTAGCGTGACAAATCTCTGAAAATAATACATCCCTTGTTATCTGTGCTGCACAAACAATTTCTTTGACTGAAAGTGGTTCCTGAAAGACATTCTCAGCCTAAAAGTCCAAGGCTTGCCATCTGGAGCAAAACTCTGGTCAACGTTTTGGCAGTGATCAAGGAACATTGAAGTGTTCGTGGAATATATTGCTAAAAAAGGAGCTTGTCTTTAACTCAGAGTAGAGTTATAGTTTGACATATGCAAGGGTGCTTTAAAACCTCTTTCTTTTACTTATTTAACAATCATCTCAAATGGTCATCATAACTTTTTGACTCAGCTTCCATGGACTCATTGACTGCTAAGTGAAAAATCACTTCCTTTATCATCTTCTTCCTTGTTAAGAAAAGAAACATCCCTACATAAAGAAACGGCAATGTATTGCTCTCTTCTTCAGTTACTGACTCATCAACTATTAGGGGTTTTTTCCCCTCTTTTTGATTATGTGAAGAATACCATGTTCAATGTGACACACTGGAGAACACACATTTAGGGCCTTAAAATACGTAACTTTTATAATACTGCATGGCATTTACGATGGAAATACAGACTACAGTTCAGCAAAATAGATTTCTTTTTCATTTAAATCAAGACTACAACTTCTTTGTGGCAAATATGGTTCGGTTCCCAAAATAATGCACTCTCAATATATTCATGTGGGTAATCAGTAACATCGGCTTCTGCTACTGGGAAGAGGAAGATCAGATCACGAGAAAGGAGACCACAAAGATCAACTACCATTGTATCTGAGTGTCTCAAAGCTAAATTTGCTACCTTCTGTTAATTTTAAATGCCTGTTTCAGTCAGCTGCTTAATCCAAATTTGAAAGGCATTTGTTCAACCCATTATCACACTGTTTAGCTTCTGAGGAAACAAGCCCATGGACAGAGTCTGCACAGCAGACCATCACACTGATGTTTGCCTTTCAAAGAGCATGTTGTTTTAGGAAAGATAATTTAGTGGTTCATTGAAGAAAAGTAAAAAACACATCAAAATTACAGTCCTGTGTTTTCACTAATATACTGCAATTAATATTTACCACCAAAACCAGAATACGAGGGTTATATATTTTTAGTTCTTTCCTCATAAATACACTTTGGATTGTCAAATATATTAGCAACCAAAGGAAGTCTTCCATCAGCATCTGTGCTGAGTGGATTCAGTAACAGTCTAACCAATTTACTATAAAACTTTTATAGAAGCATTATATACTTGCATCAGGTTCACAGTTTTATTAATTTACACAGATTTTATGGTTTCTTGAGGTTCTTACGTCTGAAAGAATGAACTGATACTTGAAGAAAGCTGAGTCTAGTGAGAAAATGATCTGCTTAAATACCATTCAGTCTCATAGAAGAGTAACTATACAGCAGTTATACCACCATCTGTATTTCCATGCTTATAAAAACTCACATAGGTAACGTCGCTTTAGTGACTTCTGCTCCTTCCAGTGCACAACAAAGTAAGTTTTACTGATCAGCTTTGTGGTTTAACTGCTAATTTGGAGGCGAAGTGGGGGGTCTTGAAGCAGGGCAGGGTAAAGGGAAGTTTAGGGGATTTTTTTGTGTGTTCTAAAGGGAAAGGTCTAGGAATTAATTGTTCCCCTGAGTTCACTTTCTGGATGCTCCAGAGCAATAAATTAAAGACAGGGGTTTTCTTCCTTGCCAAAACAGGGCTAAAACATTAACATATTTTAACATTAAGATATTTTATGAAGTGAGACTCAACCAGAAAACATCAGCTTTATTTCTGTGTCCTGCATTGGTAGCCAGCAAAATCTAAAAACCAACTTGAAACTTCTACACTGAGGTTTGGCCTGAAAATCAGATATTGCTTAATGAAGTATACACTGTACCGTATTATATTGCTTATGATACCAGAAACCATACAATTATTGAGTAGTTATGCACCTATCCAGAGCCTAAAAACTAACTCCATTATTTGTACTTACATAATAATTCCATGATAAAGCATCTCCTGTAACCATTACCCCACAAATAAGCACCGCTGACATAACAGTATATTTATGTAAGAACGGACTAAGACATGAAAATAGCATGGAATAAAAACTTGCTCGAAGTAGAGTGGAGTGTTGCCTACGAGTAAAGTGAATGGGTTTACAAAGTAAGAGGTAACCACCTCACCCTCCTACACCTGAGGAGCATCGAGCATATCACTTCAGAGCTGGAACAACGTGACAACACCCTGCAGCATGTGGGCAGGCCCTGCCAAACCCAGAAGTATATATCCAGAAATGTACATATATAGTGTATAGAATTACATATATAAGTGTACATAAGTAGATAAGTGTATATACACATGCTACATACACTTCTTTGGGATAAAGGAATGGAAGAGAGAATTTTTCAGTGGAATTGATCTGAACAGGAAGAAAGTCCATGAGCTTTGTGACTGTTACCGAGGGGCCGCACTGATCCCTGGCATCAAAAGCAGCTTGTTACTCTGACCAAGCGCAGGGTAAAACACACCTTGAAGACAGGTGGACTCTCCCATATAGGCTCAGTTTCATGTTTGCTTGGATTTAAAGTCTTCCAAGCTAAGGAAATGGATCGAAGCCGGAAAGTTTGCTAGTTTGTGTATTTTCAATTAAACAAAAAACCTGTAAATAAACTGGCAATCCCAGAGGATTGAGTGAGCTTAACCTGGACCTGCTATAAACCTTTTTTTCAGGCTGCTTAAACTTTGGTATTACCCCAAGAAACAAAACCTTTTAACGAGTAAACAGTGTTCAGCGGCTCTTATGGCAATTCCCAAAGAGCAACGTCAAGAAAGAAACTGTCATGATTTTGAAGAATCTTTATTCCAGATGCTATTTTTATCATTTTCACAACTTCATGTTTTTACTAATACTTAGACATACACAACTTTAAAAATAGAGTTACACTAAATTACAAACCCAAGTCCAAGTAATTTTGTTAGGTTAATTTTCTCCACACTCAAATTATCTGAATCAAGGTCAGCTAATTTAATATCAGAGCACTATCTTCAAAGGTCTACTTCCTAAACAAGGTAATATCCAGCGCATACAGTATCTGCAAGCAGTAAAGAGATGGGTAATGTATGCTTTAAGGAGAGAAGGGCATGAGAAGATGTGATAAAACTCGGGATACCTAATCTCAAATATATAGAACAAAAGGAGAGTCTTCTTCAAGGTATGACACATAAAACAGCAAACAAGGGAAGGAAGCCAAGAAGAATTTTTACAGTAATATCAAATAGATCCTTATTTCTGTGATGCATGTGACTTTACTTGCATGAACCCTCTGTGTACTTTAAGACCACAGTTTTTAAAGGGTTCAGCTGGATATTCGCTCTATCCTTCATCCTAGTGCTCTGAGCCATAGCTCAGACCTCGGATCATATTACTCGCTTTTCTTTTTTTAAACAAAAATTCTGCAGAGAGCCCTAATTATCATATTTAGCATGTTATATCATAAATCAAGACATTATACTCCCATATAGTTCTAAATCACTTCCCTCTGTCACCCACAAAGACCACATAAACCAAGAGTGTTGATCCACAGATACCAGTTACCCATCCAGAAGGCATTTATTAGATTCCCCTCCCATTATCCAAACTCATAAAGGTCGAATATAAACTTCCTAGAAAAATGGAGCCACAAAAATTAGAGCACCCCAAAAACAGAAAAATGCACCTACCTCTGCATATCTGTTCACTTAATTCCAACTACATTGATTGTTTATAACACCTCAACTGAACAAGTTTAATACATTTAAGAGCTGAAGGCTACAGCAGGTCAGATTTCCAATCTGATCTCGCTTTTGCAATTTCTGAGCACAGCAACAAAACAGAAACCAGGACGGAATGCGGAACTTTTTGTTGTTGTTGTTCTTTAAAAACATCTAATAAACTTTATAAGTACATGTATTTCAGGTGTTCAGACTAAAGACTATTTGCATTTCCTCAGCCAAGCACTGATAATGTTGAACAGAAACACTACCTTCATGAAAATATGATTGATATGGTACCTATACATTGATCCCAACTAACACCTTTTAATTGTCTTTATGGCATTAGCCCAGTTCTGTAACACATAAAATAAAGGAATAGAGTCTCCTTTTTTGTGTGTCTTTCCACAGGGAAGATGAGGATTGGGCTGGTTTTGGACAATAGTACTAGTGGTAGTTTGGCCTCCCCCCGTGTGTCTTTCCAAACAACACAGAGAAGTAAAAAGAAAGCTGTGCTGTTTTTTTCTCAGCAGAAGTGGAGAAGATTATAAACGGCTCTGAAAGCTCCCTTGACTTTAAAATGATACCAAATTTTGTTCTTTTACATCTGAGAACTGCCTTTTCTGCTAATTGGTGGTTTGTCCCAAAGTTTCGTGTTTAGTCAGCTATTATCCTCTGCTACTCTTCCTACCCCTTATACTTGACCATTTTCTGTTCCCTCTACCCATCCCAGCATACCCCCAATTTTTTCAGGCATCCAACAGATTATCTCCTTCCCTATTTCCCCCATGAGAAGTTTAAGCTAACAAAACCACAAGATGAATCTAACATAATGCTAGGAGTCAGTTTCTCCAGGACAAATTACCAGTGAAATGTTTTGATTCTTTATAAATTATAATATGAGGTATTCTGCTTAAACCTTTGGCACGATAATATTTATAATAATTCATTTACTGAAATAATTGCAAAAATCAAGAACTTTAGTTAGTTTTAGGTAGTTTTTGATGGAATTCTCCTTTGTCATCCACGTGTTTTATAGTTAGAAATTTCAGTTGCTGCTTTCAAGAACTTAAATAAGAAATCAAAGGCCAACAAGGAAAATAAAAACAGTCAGTTTAAATGATCTATTGACCAGGGAACCATAAGGTAAATTGAGATAGATACATTTATGTTACAAGTAACTCAAGGCAGTCACTTCTCTTTTCTCATATAGAATCAATGTGTGGTTGCACTTCTTCAAGAGAAGCCAAAGTAAAACATATCCTTTTGGAACAGAGATCTTCTTACACACAGTATAAATTACTGAAGAACAAGGTAGATATTAATAAAATATATATAATAGTTATTTTCACCTTCAGTTAAATTGTGCCCTATTTTATAGTGCTGAAATTGAAAAATCTTAAAATAACAACAAATCCCCAGGCATCTGCTAACAAGGGTACTATAGAGATTTAGAGGCCTCTAGTGATTTCTAGAGTGCTAGTTTGTGCACCAGCATCAGACTGATGTTCCTGCATTGAAAACCTGCAGCCGATCATTCTCAAATTATTTTGGCTTCGTTACGTGTGGTGAGGCGAGTATTATTTTCCATTGCATTAGCACTCCTAGAGCTCAGTCAAGATGAGGTTGCATTGTTCAGCACAATGAAAACATGCAGAGAACAGTCCTCCAGCTCCTGCAAGCAGAGCCTCCTGCCGCTCCTCTTCACCATTTCAGAGACCCAAACCCTACTGCAGCATCCGTGTCTGTGGTAAAGGGCAAGCAGCAACATGGATTGGCACGAGCTATGTGTGAGCACCCAGAGCCCTGTTTGCATGCATCTGGGTGGTAAAAAAAGATACCAAGTTTTTACGGCAGATTTAGAGGTGGCTTTTTGCTTATTCTTAGTTCGAGAATATTATGCATTGGTTAGAACAAATATAACCTATGTGTGGTGAAGCATTCCAGAATTTTCCTGTTTACATCCTCTTGCCACAGCTTTTCAAGATTACAAGTTGTTTCAAGTATCGTTGTAGAGCAAAGACACATGAAAAATCTCAACTGTTGTCTTCATCATACCAGCAGGCATGACATATGTTCCCTCTGTAATCTAACACCACAGTAACAACTCACCAAAGCTAATATGTAAAGGCATCTTGGCAAGAACTCTGACCAAAATGTACCATTTAGAAACTACAAGTCAGACAGGCAGGGCTTCTCAAGAGATACCCGTTTTTTGGAGCCAAAATTCCTCCCCTCCTACACCCTTCCCTATAGAGTTCTCAGCAGCAAAGCAATTTACTCTAGTGAGTAGTGCTAAGAGCAGTTTTTCTTCTCAAAGGCATTTA
This sequence comes from Buceros rhinoceros silvestris, assembly GCF_000710305.1. NCBI lineage: Eukaryota > Metazoa > Chordata > Aves > Bucerotiformes > Bucerotidae > Buceros > Buceros rhinoceros. The sequence continues at coordinate 193,038 of NW_010426188.1, read as the reverse complement.
GAGGGATGGGTAAACCAGACTAGGCTAAAAACAACAAAAAAAGAAGAATCGCAGTGCTGAATTTTCACACAGATATAACTATTTCTCACAGATATAACAAAATCTTTTAGCAGGATGGATTATTTGCCATTCCTCCGAGCCCTTCATTTTGCAGTGAAGCTGCACGCCTGGAACTGCGACAGGGAAGCACACAGCTGGCATAGAGACGCAATCTATCCTCAGTGTGCAAAAACTCCTGAAACAACCTGAGAGCTCACAAGAAAAAGCAACAAAGAGGACCAGACAGCAAAGGCTGGAATATTACAGACATACGATTCATTTGGTGTACCTGATTCCGGTTACTCCTGAAGAAGTCCCCAAGGAGAGAAGATTACAGAAACTTTCCTGGTGGCTTGGAGAGAAATAAACATTCCCTATAAAGCAACCCACAGTAATTTTTAATAATCTTTCTAGCAATGCTTTCTAAAACCAGGTGTTTTTCCTGTCTCACAAAAATAAGAATATTTTTTACAGATGTAGATTTAAACACATTTTTAAAGAGTTTGCACCTTGTTACTTTTCATCCTTCTTTACTCTTTGGAAATTATGAACACTAGATGCAGTGCTTTCCCTATATTTAACTCATCCAAAACCACGTGATTTATAGTTTGTGGTTCAGTACTACAGAAACCTCTACGTGTGGACTCATCACTAAAGAGAGCTCCACTCTCTCTTTTCCTTTATCTTACATCCTGCCTCAGGCTGAAGATCTGGGGAAAAATTCAAGCACTGAGGCCTCTTACACTGTTAAACAGTTTCCCTACGGTGGTAGTAAATGCCCCAGAGCATAAGTCATTTATAACTTCTCCAGGAGCAAACAAACAAAAAATATGTACAAATACACTCCTGAAGGTAAGTTATCTTAACCTCACAAGGGGCAGTTAGGCAAAATGCTCTAGCAAGAGGTTTCCACCTATGATTCCTCTGACAGCAAGAAGAAAATAGAAAATACAACCAGTCATCATGTATTTTCCATCTGAAACCTCCTTAAAAGCAAGAGCAGCAGACGATAGGCAAACTGGGATGGGATTCTTATTGCAGTGGTTTTTTACAGCAGTTGTGTCAATAGCTGTGTCAAGAACCAGTTGTTCAGCTCCCCTTCCTCTCAGCTACAAAAAGAAACACATCTTTTTGCAAACAGAGATCAGATCCTGGCTAAAGGTGTCTACAGAGTGACTGAGGCAAAATCAGCCAGTCTGGTAACAGCCGCCCTGTACTCTAAGTTCCCCGCAAAGCACTGTGAAGATACTGGCACAAAAATCTGCACTGCATATTGCTGCAGCATAATTAATTAAGCCTGACAACATCCCTGTGAAATACAATAGGTCTAACCACTAAACCAAATCATCCTTATAAACACCCAAACGTCAGCAAGCGAATTTATGTCAGATTTACTATTCAATCACAGAAAAAAAAAATCACATATAGCGTCAAAAAAAGCACTTTACATTAGGTAAAGCTCTCATATTTTTGAATAGTAATAAAGAAATCAAAGGTATGACAGCCTTTTGCAGGGATAACACCTCGGAACATTAGTAGATAAATCTTTGAAGAGGTAAGAAGTATTATCAGGATTTCCAATTGCAGAATCATCCACGGTACTTGAGAATTCTCTGACGCTATACATAAAATATTATAACTATTAATTCATAATGACAATCTAAATAATTAAAATAACCCAAAATCTCATTAATTTCAAGATTTTGACAGTTGGATGGGTTAGGTGGTAAGGCAAAACGTACTTTATAGAATATTACACCTTTAAGATCAGGTATCCTTAATGACACACACCAAGACAACGCAGACATATGTTTCAAAAGTAACTCCAGCTTGGTTCTTTATGACTTTAGCCTGAAGGACTTTATTTTCTGTATGATCTTTAAAGTGGAAGTGCAGTCACTAGCCGCTGGCTGCATTGTTTATCATAAAGTCAGCTCACTTAGTGCTGTCCAATTAAAATAAACTACAGCTGCAATGTATCACTATTTTTCTAAGTATCTGAAAATATTCCTGCAAAGCCCAACCTCCAAAAATAAAACATAAATGAAAAGCAACAGTTCACTTGGCAACCATCTAGGAAAGCATGTTTTGACATTATTTTCATGTTATTAAATGCACATTTTCCACTTAAAACCAAGAAGCTCCTGTGACAAATTATTCAGATTTTAAAATACCTTATATAACATAAGAAAGGCATAGAATGGCTTGCTGCTGTAACCTTTTAAAATAAAATAGAGGAATACAAACTATATGTTCTTCCTTTGATAATTTGACTATTGTGCTCCTTATTGCAACACACAACATGCCAGTGCGAGCCAATGTGATCGAGTAGCATTAAATAAAATATCCAAACTCCTTCCGACTTCCTACTATATGTTCACTTAATTTTAAATTACTTTCCTTCCATTGCTCTCTGCTAGTCCACACCTGGAAAAACTGACCGACTGTAAAACTTTTCTTTATCACCTTTTAACTAACTATGGTTTCAAAACTGTTTATTTACATAAACTTGGGAAAACCAGGGTCTCATGACATGTTTGTATGCTTCAGTTCAAGCACGATGAAAGAACAGGAAAGAAAATACAAACTTTTTTCCTTTGTTACTGACTTTGTTCCAGTCTTCCAGACGTCGCACTTCTAAACTCAGGCTGCCACCAACAGACAGCATACAGACAGGAGAAGGTGATGCTCAGTGCACAGACGGAAGGCAGCAGTAAGGCCCTGCTCACTAAACAGCAACTAATGAACGCCTGTAAAATAAAAACAATGTCACTTTTCCCCGTTGTGTAAAGTTTATTCCCGTGCAGAAGATTCCTGGGTGGGCAGCACTACAAAAATTACACAGGCTTCTTGAAACACCCAGAGAAAGCCTATAACTAAAAGAAGATTTCGTGTGGCTGGAGATGCACACATTTTCTTACAGACAATTTCTGAAAGTTTGACTGTATTTAGATAAAGAACAACACTGCACCTTTAAGAAAATGTTATTTTTCCTGAGGCCCTATCAAGGTAAATTTCATCAGTATTCAAAGAATGAGCAAAGCACTTCAACAATTTATTTCAATAAAAGAAGACTTAGCTGAAAGGAGTATAAATGATGAGAACTTGCTTTAAACTGATTTATTCCCTGCAGCAATAAAAGGAATGTTTCTTCACTCAGCTGTTTAATATGCAAATATGCAGAGCATCCAGCTTCTGACAGCACATCATTAATAAAACCTTGCACTAAGCAGAGCTCCCGATATTTCATCCTGATGAAAATACATGATGATGATTTTAGACTGTATAATTTCAGAGTTGGAACAATGTACTTCCCAGCAATGGAAACTCAGCAATCCACAGTTCCAGCGTCGATTTTTTAATAAGTTAACCTATTTCTGGTAAGACAGAGACATCTGTTTACAAGAATTGTGAATACGGAAAAGCTTGTCACCAAACCCTCTCAACTGGACAATCCAAACCTTAGTCTGAGAATCAGTACACAACGTGCTATTTATAGAACATAAGAGTTGATTTCTTTTTTAATCAACTGATCCCTCTCCTAGTTACCAAGCTTCATGTACTAAAGTACTATCTGTACTTCTATCAGCCACTATACAATCTGAGACATTTTTAGCAAACATGGAAATTAATGCTATCCCTTAAAATGAATTAAAACAAAAAAAAAAAAAAAGGAAAAAGAAAAAAAAACAAACTGGCCTGCAATTTTACTTCTTTCCATCCAAATCTATGAACTCCTATATCTGACCCTGCTATAGCATTCTGCTTCTTATGTTTATAGCCAAATTAAGTACACACACCTTTTTCTTCATTACTTGTGCTAAAACTCTTACACTCTTTTCAAAGAAGTTTTTAAAGAGAGTAAAAACTAGCAAATATTTGAAATAGGGAAAGGAATATTTGCCAGTATTTTGCTCTGAAGTCTTTCCAGTCCAAAGTTGGAAACTGGAAGCTGTTCAGAAATGCAGAATTTTTTAAAGCATCCCTTTGTGCAGAATTGATGCTAATAGGTGACACAGAATGTCCATTTCTCCATTGGAATTAATACTCACATGGACATTGTTGATCACAGCATGAAATCTGAGGAGCACCCACTCGCTTGCAACAGTAGGGAACAACAACAACTTGTTCAAGTATGGTGGGCTTTGTTTCTGGCTGAAACGTGCTATTCTTTTGCCACTGTAGTGCTAGGTCAAGCATAAAGAGAGACCCCTTTCTGCCCCGCCAGAAGAACAAAAAAATGACTTTGCATTTTAATTCAAAAATATTTCTTCTATGAATCAATCATTTAGTGTATTTCAAAGAAGTTTGAAGGATTTTCCTTTGAATCATTTCCCACTGGGTACCTGGGAAACAAAACATCTTCAGGGCTAAATTTCAGGGGAAGTCTTGCAGGTTTTAGTAAACTTCTCCTAGCCAGTACTTTACATGTTTCTATTTTCTGTGCGTGGCAATACTCCTTATAACTCAAATGGGATTAACCAATTAAACATTTCCCAGTAGTCTCTAAAATAGCTGCTCTTGGCATGTTTTTTGCATGGAACAAACCTCAGCGGGAGGATATGATAGAAATCTTGCACTATTTAAATATAGAATTGGGACATCAAAGAAAGGGTTGTATTGAAATAACATGGATAATTAAGGAAGTGGAGAACAGTAATAACTGATTTACATAAAATGCTAATAAGCCTCTTGACTTGTTCGGCAATTTCTGCTTTAGGCATGGTAACTGCGGGTTCAAATTTGTGTACTAATTTTATTTTAGCATTTTCTTTTTCTTCCTTTTTCTCCCTCTATTTTTTAAGACAGTTCAGTCTGCACCTGGCAACAAACCTTTTTCTGAACAAAGCCCCGTAGAAATCAGAATCCAAACATAAACTTGTGTAAAACTTTGTACATGTTCTTATCCACACAGGCATACAAAGCGTAAAGCATAAAGGCCTTTAATGACTTGTCTGCATGTGCATGGATTCAGATCGCATCCCATCTAGTTTAGCTCACTTTCATGTCATGCTGAATAATGTGTTACAAACGATCAACGACATATTAAAAATGTTAAATGCTCTTCCTAATTACCAGGAATGAAAAACTTTGAGAACAATTGGAGTGTAATGGGAAGCATGCGTTTCCATGGTGTTATGCTTCTCGCTACTCAGATGGGATGATTAGGGCACCGTACCAACACTACAGGTTATAGCTATTTTACACTGTACTCCTGTGCCATTTGCTTCTGCAAAGAAATTATATGCTCTGGAATTCTTGTTTTATTTTACTCTCCTACTGATCTCTCCTCACGGTGCTACAGTGGCAGTGGCTTTGAGATGTGAATGTGAATGAGTGTCTGAGCTGTTCCTTCAGGACATGTCTGCATATTGACCTTCAGCTTACCCTGTTTCCCTGTGAGCCCTCTAAGCATGATCCATCGCTTTCTCAGGCCATTCTCCCTTCACCCCATTGATGGGTTTCAGAGCTACTTAAATTTCAAAGTCCTGATGCGTTGCAGCAGTGGCCAGGGCTCAGCTTTGCTCACTTATAGATTGTACAAGGTCACAGTAAGGGAAGGGGAAAAAAAGCCAGAGCATTTATCAGGATGTATTGCTTTACTTTTTCTATCCATCACAAAGGCGATGATTCTATTTTAGTGAAAATCCATTGAACTCAGATCAAGTCAGATGGCTGTTATCATTGGAAACTCAAGAGCTGTCACACCATAATCGGTACAAATGATGAACACCGAAACGTGGGGCTTGAGGCCGCTTAATGGTCTTTAGTGAATTTTTTTCTGTTGCTTTTTAAACACCACAAAATCATTTTACTGAAGTAATTTCAATTTGAGAACACTAAGATTTTGTTACGCAAGCACAGTTGATTCAATTACAGATGATCTGACAGCTATTGTGCAATTAAATGTTTTTTACCACTGTGCCCTCTCCCCCACGTACACACTGGTACATGCATGTAGACCATGAACACAGTCACAATTATTTGCCTCAAAGCTATTCTGATTCTGGTAATTTTTTGTGATACACTTCCCACTTGTAATAGGCAACACCACCAATGCAATATTAACCAACGCAGTATGGCTTTGTGTTGTGAATGAGCTTTGCGAAAGCTGCCCTGTTCTAGAGTTGCCCCTGTAAGAAGAGATGTGTCTGCACAGGGAAAGA
>NW_010426188.1:182270-186755 GCF_000710305.1 Buceros rhinoceros silvestris | reverse complement strand
AAGAGGAAAGCAAGTCCAACATCATTAGCCTTTTTCCCAAATCACAAATAGCTTAGTGAGTATTACATTTTCATGAAAAAAATGGGGATCTTGACAATACTTAGAGGCACCAGAAAACTTTCACCGCACAGATATGGAGCAAACGGATATTATTCAGGGTAATTATAAGTGGTTTCGAATTGCATCAGAAACACAGTACAGGGGAGCACAAAGGAGCAGGGTATAGCCATCATTCCTGCCAGAGAGTTTGTGCTTCCCTGCAGTCCAAGCATGCTAATTATTCTCATACTTAGGCTGCATTCTACTTCCTATCAGTTGTGACAGACTCGCCCTCTTCTTGCTTGTTTTGATTTCATCACATGCACAGAAGAAAGACCAGCTATCCCAGGTTCTAGGGGACCTTGACAGATAATTAAAAATGACTCCCTAATTAAGAGAAAAATAGCAACAGACAACTTAGCTCCACGGAAAAACAAGCCGTTCCACAAAATTGTTATTTTCCTACTGAAATCCCGTAACAAAATAATTGTCACCCAGTTTTTGAAAGTAAAAAAAAAAAACAACCCAGCCCTCTTCCTTCCCACACAAACCATTCCCCAGGCTGACGATTTACAGTACTTACTCAAAGTAAGCATATTCAGCTTGACAAGTAGTAGCAAATCTTTGCCTTGAACACCCCCTCCTCCACCACACCTACAGAATATGGTAAAGGCATGATTGTTATGTAGGAATGTCCTAAGCTACCTGGAGCTTTTTATTGTTTAAAACTGTGTTTAGGTTTTAGGTTTTAACCTCCTCCCATGGAGCTGGAACAACACATTTTGAACAAGAAGCTCCTCAAACTGCAAGATTTCGGGAGGGAGGAAAGGGACAAAGGAACCAACCATTTCCACTGAACGACGAACAGCACGTATTTACTAGTATTATGAAGCACGCACAGCACCTTAGAAAGAAGTAGTCACAGCCTGCTACTTAACTTGGCAGAGGGAAATATCTTCACCATTTCCAGCCACCCTGGTGTTTCCACTGTCATTCCAGGACAGCAAGTGGCAGTGGGAGGCACTATTTCAGTTACGCTCCATTCGGGGTATGTGCCTTGTAGGTCCCACTGCAGCAGAGCAAGGCCTGACTTCTCCAAGTTTTAATGTCACACAGTTTCCCAAAGCACAAGGGCCTATCCAGGTCTTACTGCTTTTTCCCATGAAGTCAAACTTTTCAAGAATACATCTGTCAGAGCCTGGATCTTTCTGGCAAATAGCATATGGGCCCATATCCTGACAATTCTGTTTAGGAACAGTTGAAACTTCTCTCTAATTGGGTAATATAAAAAGAAATGAAAAAAAAATCAAGGAAAACAACTGAAAGCCTTTAGCTCCTATTTTATATCAACAAAGATATGGTTTCATCATACAGGTTGAGAATGTTAATTGGCTGATGTCTGTAAAGTGCTCTGAAATCCTGATATGGTACTGAAGGTACCATAGAAATATATAACGCTGGTCACTGATTCACTACATACAGTCCATGGAGAACCAGGAATAAAAGACAGCATAGGTTCTGGAATGAAAATACACACAGCGTTTGCAACAAGCTTAAAAAAATGAAACAACAAAAAAGTCCCTCTTAAACCGTTTTTGAAAAATTCACTGCTACTTGCAGCACCTCAGAAGTGCTCTTCCTTTTCTGTGCCTTAGACGTCTTTCAGCTCTCAGTGGTGGTGGCTGTAGCAGGTGATGTAAAAGAACTGACACCTCTCCTTGGGAAGGGAGCATGGTGGACTGCCACCAGCAGCACAGCAGGCACTGCACTCAAAGCAGGACTGACATTACACGTCCCCGTCCCAAGTAACAGCTTTATATTCAATTCCATCCACCGGAGATGTCAGCAAGGGAAACAAGGTTATGTGGCAGCAGCTACCATATTTTACCTATCCATATAAATACATTTAAACACGTGAGAAATAAGGTTAGGGAAGTGACCTTGAGGTGTGGACTTTCAGGCTAGTAACCCTCACACAACTTCAAACCGAGCACTGCAAGAGGCAGGAAAAACAGTGCATGATTCTGCTACGTCTACTAGAAACATCCACGGGAAAGAATTAAAGCTGTTATGTGCTTTAACGCAGCCCCTGTCTGTGAACTGGGAATGCTTTTGTAGTGTGCTGCTTCACAGAGCAGACAGGCTTCTTAACAACTGGATGTTAGGAGAATTGAGGCAAAACTTTTATCTTTACTATTAAATCTCTCTTTTCAACACTAAGCTCCCTGTGAAACAGCATAACAATGCTCCTATTAGGTAAGCAAGGGACAGAGTGGATGCAAATCCTCACTGAATTAACGTGCCTGCTCCTGAGTCAGCTTTGGGCCTTCCAGCGTCGACCTTGCCAATCAGCATGTCTGGTTTTTCCCATTTCCCAACGGCACAGGGCTCACCTCGCTGAAGAAACCAGCCCCAGTATGTGGCACCTCTCCAAATTAGCACCAGAAACCAGGGTGGGGTTTAGAGTCTCATGAGCATTACTAGAGAGGGTCTATTTTTGAGTAACTTCCACACTATCTAAACAAAGCAAATTACGGCTTGTGGCCCCATAAAGACCGCGGTTAGCTGTAAGGTCGGATAGTCCGGTGATTGCACCTAACACTGGCTCCTTGCCAGTTTTGCTTAGCAGAATTAGGGGTTGAACCTGGGGTCTCCCAGTGAATAGATGCTAATGCACCGGTGAAAGGTCATCAAAGCAGCCTGACTGCGATAGCCTGCAGAGGTACTGAAGCCTCTCATTCCTCCACTATCTTTTGTCCCCATCCAGTTTACCTAATAGATGATCCTAACAATTCACATTGGCAGTCCTTTGTAGTGTAATGAACACTATGTGGTCTGATGAATGCAACCACTGCACAGAAAACGTCAGTTCTTTCATTAAGAAAACCTTCCCAAGTTCATTGTATTGAACCAGCGCTCCAGCCATTAGGCTGATACATGACACAGTCAATTCCAGTTATGCTTTAAGTGACTATTCATGTTCAGTGAATTCCATTTTTAAAGCAAATTTATATATGTTTAAATATTTACATGATTGCATATTTCTTCCAACTTACTCCTATGTGCCTTTTTCTGAGCTTTCGGTTATTACGGTTGGGGCGGGGGGGGGAGGTGAAGAGAGGGAGGGAATCATATTTCCCAACAGATCCTGAAAATGCATAGCTGATGGAAAAGACACTGAAAACCAAATCAGCAGCTTTCTGAGAGTATACCTGCATGGAACTCTGAATTACTTGTAGGTAAAATAAAATGCAGTATATGCATTCATTAACGTTAAATAAAATATCTGCAATAATCTCTTTTTAAAAAGGCTATTGTTATTTCACATTTCTTTCTGAGGACCCATTTTCTGATATCAGCCAATATAGCACCTCCTTGTACAGAGTACTACAATTAGTGGCATGTAAACTTTTAAAGCAGGTAATTAAAAAAAGTTAAGCTCTTGCTACTGCTGAACAGAAAGCATCAGTTCTTTCATTAAGAAAACCTTCCCAAGTTCATCGTATTGAACCGGCGCTCCAGCTATTAAGCTGTGAGATGACAGAGTCAATGCCTGCTATAGTATCAATTCAATTTAAGCATCTTTTTGTTATCGCTAGCCTTTCTGTACTTGCTTTTAACTGACTTTGTTCATTGATAATTATTAGAGTCCAAAAGATGGGCATATTTTCCCTATATATGTCCTCTACAGCTCACAGCAGAAACAGTATTTCTGTACAGATCGTGCTGAAGTCTTTGAAGTATTTACAGTGAGCACAGATCATGATAGAGTATATAAAATAAATAATCTCATTTGGATATCGAACAACACAAATTTAGCTTTCCATCCATCTATTCAAAAAGAACAGGTTATTTACTTCTTTTGAAATATATTGCAAAAATGTTTCCATTAAGGTGGATTTGCTTTAAATTAAACATAAACTATCAAGTGTACTTCTCCACAATGAAAAAAAAAGAAATTATTATATCTTGACTTTACCAGTCTTAATACGCTTGTGGACTAAAGCTCTACCATCTGGGAAGTAAAAATGCCTTTCTTAATATCACATTTCATAAGAGAAATTACAATTATGGGATGCAGGGACTTTGTGGCTTGATATACTTTGCAAGTGGAGAAGGGGGATGCCCTTCAAAGTTAGAGGGTAATCATTATTGACCTTGTGCATTCAAGACAGCATAGCAGGTTTCTATATAAAGAACTTACAGAGAGGTCATTGAAAGCACTAGTGAAGAGACATAGAAAAAAGAGATAGGACAGAATACAGCGTCAGTTAAGCAGGTTAAAAATTTAACTATAAACAGATTCGGGAAACGAAAGCAAAAACAAAAGAACATTTTCTTTGTGTCATGGAAATTTATGGTTCTTCATTAAATTTTCATTATCAGTTAAGTAGCCTTTACAATGTAATTATTAACTTTTATAGTTTCTGCAAAGGTTTTTCTCTT
>NW_010426188.1:169814-182188 GCF_000710305.1 Buceros rhinoceros silvestris | reverse complement strand
TCCCTACACACAGCATGAGCACTGTGTGGTTTTTGAACAAAGGGGTACGTGCTTAGGACAGGAATTTGGGTTCCGGTCTTCCCTCCTTTACTCGTTCACAGGGTGTCTGTTCATCTCTCTTTGTTTGGATTTACCTGTCTGAAAAACAGGTTCAATAAAACCCCCAGACATCTCCCCAGCGTTACATGACACTTTAAAAGGCACACCTAGTAGAGTATTTTGAAACCATTGATTGAAAAGCATTATGTAATGGAAAATGAATTACTTGAGTATTATGAGGTTGTTTGGAAAATGTTCAGTTAAATGCTCTGGTAAGGAATATTAAAACCCCTGGGTCACACAGTGGATAGCTTTAATGTGCTTTATTCTTTCAAACAAAATTTTAAAACACACTAACACAGAAAAGGTCCTTTTCACGTCTACTTTCTACTTCCATTTTATTAAATCACAGTCAGTGTTATTATACGGTATTTACATATTTTCTGTTTTCCCCTCTAGATAAAGAAAAAAGAAAATGAAAGAGAAACAAAAATAAAGAGTCCGCAACCTTACTTTTTATAAACGGAGAAGACAGAAACTTGTTAACCTTTCTGTGACATGTGCCATCTCTCCTCAACCTAGAGCCTCCCGATGGCTGTATACATTTGGCCTGGTTAGGCAAACCTCTCCTTTCTATTGGGTCTTTCATCTCAAGAACACCAGCCCACCATGCAGCCAGGAAACTGCAGTCTTAATACACTGAAAACCTCCTCCAGAAGAGTCAATCGTTCTTATTAATAGATGCCCACAGAGTCCTAGGAAACAATCCACTCGTGTGACTGTCCTGCTCCTTAAACTTCCCCTCCCCTGTCAGCTGATAGAATACAGTTTCCCAAAATATGTTTCATTTTCAAGAGATAGATTTATTACAGCCCTGTTATCACATTCATACCCTTCCTGAAAAGATAAAAATAAGAAAAACCTTACAAGAAGATGTTGTAGCAATAGCTAAATCATAAACGTTTGATAAGGAATGGCTAAATCCAGACAAATAACTGTTCAATCCCACTTTGTATTAGGCAGATAAAGTCATACAGGAAATCAATGTGATCTATTGAAACAAAAAAAAATCCAGCTTAGGACTATACGGTATTATAGAATATGTGACATTATAAATGGACTGCTTCAATAATGTTATACAATGAGAAGTCACATAGTTTTTATTTATTTTTGGGTTTATGAATGTAAAAGCAAGATGTGAAAGTCACTATTTGTCAACAGGGCAAATGTGGGCTGCCGTGAAGTAGGTGAGTATTTATAACCTTTTTATTTTCCCACTCTTGAAGGGAATACATAATCCTCTCTAGGGATAAAAGGATCTTCAGTCACCCTCTAGCCCAGGGCTCCTTTTTAGCACAGGCTGACAGATGTGCTAAAATTATAAGTGAAGTGTTGTGATGTTGACTCCTAAAGCAGCGATCATTAAGGCTGAAATTAGTATCCCCTCCCAGCCATTCAAATGTTAAAAAGTTCTGACACCAGGCGTAATTGGACAACTTTACCTAGTGGGGATAGCATTACATTTTATCCTACTGACTTCTTTCTGCCTTTTTCATCCCTGCTCCAATTTAAATGAAGCAAAACAACTTTTTATACATCTTTCACTTACACAAAACAAAAATCTGCTTATGCAGAAAGACATCTCAGAAGCAGACATATGAGTTCACAACTACATATACAAGCAGTATTGTTTAAGGCTATACCATTTCAGCTGACAACAGTACTTTAAATAAGAAGCAGTTAAAAAAAAAGACTAAAAGAAAATATAAACAGATGTCCTAATACGTATTAGCATCTGCTGAAAGAAACTTCATTTGAAAATGTAAAATACACTTTTCTGGCTATATGTAGTAATTAGTTACATGCAGTGTTAGCACACTTTAATCTTCTGAAATAAAAGTTTCACATGTCCTGTGTTTATATACACCTCCTGCAAGCAGAGCAGCTGCTATAAATGGCAGCAAGTGCTAAAAGATATAAACAATCCACACAATTAGATTTCGGGTCATTTAGATCAGTGTGAACTAAAAAACATGGTAACGTGCTATAGACACTGCCACTTCCTCCAATATTGCTGAGTTTGACACATTAACTAATAGACCATCACCTGATAAATACTGGATGCGTGCAGACAAATAAAGACAAAAATAGAGTTGCAAATTTTGTCTACTGACTCAGACCAAGATTTTGATAATGACACAAACCCAGCAGTGCTGTTGTACTATACACTATTCTTGTGTGTCTAAAGAAAAATTAAATATATGATTTGACATGGTTTTCTGATAGATCTTCCTTATTTTATGAGAAAATCTTAAAATGTAGCTCAAAACCCACACAGTAACATAAAATACGGGAAAGATGACTGTGAAACACAACCAGTGTTTTAAAATCAAATAAAATTCAACGTTTGTGAGTGCTTAGCACTGTGCTGTTGAGTTACATTCAATTTATAAAGGCTGATGCGCACATCTATTTCTGGCACGAACAAAGAAAGCGTTAACGCCGTGGCTCTCTCATAGTCCTATACCGTACATCGAGCCACCAGCTTCACAACCTCACTAAGCCCCATACTTCATCTTTCAGCTGAGCTGTGCATATTGCTTCATCCTGCCCAGGGCTACTCCGCATCTCGATCAGGCTCTGCTGGTCTCGTGCAGAGAGCACACACACCTCAACTTCTATTACGCTGCCTTGCTGTGCTTCCTCTCCAGTATGTCACTCACACGTCAGGCTCCTGACGACTTTCTGGACTAGTGCACAAATCTTGCTCTAATTAAAGACAGGAGACAAGCTAACGTGCACAACTAAGTTCTGCTTTGCCACCATAGCGCTGCCGCTGGGACAACGAGTGCGGAACTGATTGAGAATTTTGATAGTTAACGATTCATTCTCAAGGCCATGGGTGGCCCCTCCTGTCCCACATCAGCTCTCTTGCCAGCCAGCATTGTTGAGACTATGGTTTCCAACACGGAACTACTAGCTGACCCAGCCAGGAGAGCCTCTGCCAAACCGCTTTCTCCCACTTTCAAGGCCGCTAAGCACGACTAGGTGGAGAGCATTAACACACTCTTGCAGGGATGCTGTGCAAAGAACAACGATAATCCCACATCTTGGGTTTGAAGATATTCTTGCCTGTTTCCTTTATCTTGTAATTAATTTTTTAAACTTGTGCATGCCATGATCTGTCTCTGATGTGATATGGTTGGTCAGCTCCCCTTCTGTAACCTCCTCCGGTGTTACCCATCAGTCCTCCGGACTTGCCATAACTGCCAGGTCACCAGAATTTACTGCTCGTCTGTGCTCAGATTTCTGTTCTCCATCTGTTTTCATCTGGTTTGTTGCCAATTCTTTCTTCTAACATTAGGATTTTTACCCTACACTCCCACATGAAGGTCCAACCCACAAATATCTCACCCTCTTTCTCTCTGCTCCTGCAGTCATTATGCTGAGCATCTTTGGTAGAAAACTGACTTTCTCACAACAAATTCTTCCTGTCTTCCTCTAATACTCTCGTCTGTCTGTATAGAAATCTTCAGTTTAATCCAGTTATCCTGATTCACTATCAACATGTCGACGCTCACCCTAGATCAACTTCAAGATAGTCGTTTTCATTGATGACTTCCTAAATTTTCAAACAAGCATTTTCATGCTTTCTTTTATTCTGCTTACAGATCTGCCCACAAGCATTTGCAATATTATCTCATTATCTTTTTTTTCATAATCCACATTAAAATTCTCCTTTTCTTTTGTATCTAATCTTTTCTTCGGCATCAAAATAAATCATGCCTAAACCAGGGTCTACCATATTGATTAATACTATCTCATTATATGCTTGTTCTTTTTATCAAGCTGTATCACCGTCTTTTGATTAACACTTAAATTTTAAGCAATACAGACTTGGAACAATCTTTTTGGTTTATTTTGCATATTTATTAATATGACTGGGTCCTTATCTGTGACTAACAATCTAGGCACCACACTTTGTTAATATACAAGCACGTAAACTGGATTTTGTTTTCTGAGTAGGACTGCCAGGGATGATTTTTATGAGTTCTGCTTGACAAAGAAACTCAGGCACGTTTAGTGATTGTTTTCAAACTAAGGGTTGTACTCTTTTGTTTTTTTACTGGAAATTAAGGCTGGGAAAGTTTTCAGAGTAATTGTCAGGAAAAATGGTATGGAAAGTACTAATTAGAATGACTTTGTGTTATATTGTCAGATAAGCTGCATACACGTATTTTTTTTTTAGTAAACATATTGTAAGAAAACAGAAGAAAAATGAATTGCAAATTCTTTTTGTATATTTATCAACAAGGACACACGAGCGTAACACACCAAAGTGGCAGACAGTCTCCGTATAACAGAGAGAACATGAAATGTGAACTCTCATAGACAAACCTACCAAAGATGGGAGAGTTCAAATGCCAGAGAACCCTATTCAAGGATGGAAGTGCCAGCATTCTTCTCCCAAATCTTCATGAATTGGAGGTATTAACTTACCTAGTCTGATGCCAGCACTTGGATTAAATTCTAATGAATCACCAT
Source organism: Buceros rhinoceros silvestris (assembly GCF_000710305.1). Lineage (NCBI taxonomy): Eukaryota > Metazoa > Chordata > Aves > Bucerotiformes > Bucerotidae > Buceros > Buceros rhinoceros. The sequence goes on along the minus strand of NW_010426188.1, from coordinate 177,604 downwards.
GCACTACTTCCACTATTAGGGAATGAAAGGGGAACAGAACATGCAAACATGTTACCATGACTGTATGAACTGTATCTTTATTTAGCATAGGAATTGTTTTAAGGACATCTGAAGCTCTGCTTTTCTTGCACCAGATCTGAGATGTGAACCTGAAAAATTAGCAAAAGGGCAGAAAAGCTTGAAAACAAGCTGCTTATGACTGTCATCAAGAAGAAAGTGAAAATGCAAATGAAATAGATATTTTCTAAATATAGTTTAATTTATAAATAAGACTTCACATCACAGATTTGTTTATCCTCATTTGGTGATAATTGTTCACAGCAGAATATATCAGAAATTTCTATAATAGGAACCACAGCCAGGAAATGTTAAATAATTAATCACCCTCCCAGCCACTTGCATTTCTGTTGATATAAATGACCGTATAATTCCAAACCAAATTATCACTACTTAGCCATTCCATTTTGTAGTTAAAATCCCACAAAATTAAAGTGCATCAATTGTTAATGGTAATAGACCAGACAAGGGATTAAAGATTATTTTAATGTTTATTTCCTGTCAGGAGGTTTTTTTGGCAGGAAGCACTATAGACAAAAGGCTACATTAAGATGAGATTCAAACAATGTATTTAAATCTACTAACTTTTAAAAACCTTATGGTATAATTACTTGTTTAATCTACTTGTTCCCTGAAGATACCAATGGGGGTTTATCAAGCCAGCTTCATTATATCTGCTTCATAGAAATCAAAACATTCTCTTAACTTTGCAAAAAGCAGTCAGGCTTCCCATAAACACAATTCTAACAACAAGAGACGTGAAAAAGGAATGGACTACGCTAAAATGTGAGGGGAACCAGATCACCACCAGGACTTTTGTGTGTCATATTCTCTTTGTTCTATCCCCTGTTACTACTGGCACTATGTGTGTGCATACAAAATTTGGTCCTTGTAAACACACTTAAACCAATCACTTTAGTACCAGTAAAACTTCATTAATTACAGCACTATTTTTACCGGCCACGAAATTGTGACTTTCCTCCACTTTTCAGAAAAGTATTTATGGAAATATGTTATATATCTTAGTTCAGAGATCACTTTGTTTCCTTAAAATGCCTTTTTTATGATGATAAGACATCACCATAAAAATTAATAAAGGTACTTTTTTGCATTAACTCAGCGGCTGGAGCTCTGAAGAATTGGGTATGAGTGTGTAGGGATTTGGGGGGTCTCTTAGAGTTTACTGATTCAATAGTCAACAACAGTAGGGTGGATTTTACACACTTCAAAAGCTTATCCATCTGCATAAAGTTATAAACATGCACATGTATCTTGGGTCTTTTGTGATACAACCATCAGATTCAGAGCCGGCAATAACTGTGCCAGTTATTTCAGGCTTACCTCACACTACCCTGCACAACCCCGTTCATCTGATTCTAGTCTCTCTTCTGTAGAAGCAGAAGTCTACGTACGTACTAAATATGAAGGCCAAGAGGGAATTATCTGTGTTCTTGTGTACACACATTCCCTTCCTTGCCCATTCAGCAATATTACACAATTCTGCAAAATCTTCACACAACTTAGAGCACAAGAACATTACAGTGCTCTGTATCCACGTGTTTTTTTTTTCCTGCAGGAAACCCTTATCCTGCATATACCAAATGAAATCACACAGTAAATCATGATTCAAATAGCATGGTACATAATCACATCATATCAATGACAGATACTGTTTCTTTGTCTGCTTCAAACATTTCCTTAGGAGCAGTTCACTGGTGGCTGAAGCAGTCTTTCATTCTTTCTCCTCTCTCTCCTCTTTATAGGAGGAAGACAGCTGGGACAAGTCTGTGGCAGTAACACTTTGGTGCTGTCACAAAGAAGGGGTTTATAGCCTAAGAGACTGCTCAGGAGGGCAGTGAAGAAGTTCCTGTCAAAACCCAGGATCGCCTGGCAATGATATCACTAATTTGTGAACAGTGAGTTTATTAAATGCCAGTGGTGTTAATAACCCAAACGTCATCAGATGCAGGTATTGAGAAAGAAGCTTCTAAGTGAGATATATGAAATAGCTGTTCATCCTGGAGTCCCAGTTGTTACAGGCGATTACACTGATGATGCACGCTTGGCATAAAGGAGCGCTGCAGAATTAAAATTGCTATGTAAGGTTGTTTTCCTTTTTTCTTGGTATACATTTCCCTGCCACCCTCTCTCTCCCCGCCAAAAAATGAAGAAAGCAAAACCCACAACAGTTCAGAGTCCGTATCTCTTCTGAGATTTGTGAGAGCAAGTAGACATCATACAGAAACCCATTCTATAACCTTTCACCAACATAAAATTTACCGTGAATAAGGCCCTAAAGCTCTATGCTGAGCTTTGATTTAAACTTCAGAAACCCAGGCTCCCAAGAACACTTCCATTCTAACACATACCTCACTCTGACATGATATGCTAATTACTTGGGTCCTAGGGGGAGCTTAATTAAACAACCTAACCAACCTATCCACAAGCCAGCTCTACCACAATGCTCACTCGAGTGGCCAGCACAGGATCTGGTCTAAAGTATTCTTATTTAGCACGTTTAAGACATTATTCAAGTTAAGGACATGCCAGCCATCCCAGCTTCTCTTCCCCAAACACTAGTTGTGGTAAGGAGCAAAGCAGTTTTAGTCTTTGAGATTGAAAATCTCTCTGTAATTTTTTATGGTATTCAAGACTTCAGCAGTGAGAAGAATTAATCTAACTCGTGGAAAGGAGGCTTCCTTCAAAACTCTAATGTTCTGTGTCTCTTACTTTTAAACTGTGGTACTAATAATGGTCTCAGCAGCAAGTGGAGAAAATGTGTGAAATATACACCCTCTTTATAGATTTCCTGTTTCTGCAACTTCACTTGAAAAATGGCAGTGCGCTGCCATCTGAAGTTTTCAGTTTGTTTAAGTCCAAGAAAAAGACAATTAAACAACATACAGTATATGGTCATGAGACTATAATTGCTCACCAATGCTCCTTGTCGTGTCAGCCGCCACGATGAGAAGCAGTGTTTTAGCTTTACTAGCCAAGCAAGCCTGATGTAGGTTACTGACTATGGCAATGGCAGCATGCTGAGAAAAAAAATATTTCATGAGCAAACAAATTTCCACAGCATTCCTGAGGTGCTGAATTAGCATGGAGTAAAATGGAGAGCTTCCATTCTGGACAAACATCTGGAAGCACAGGGCATCTTTTAATATTTTTTTCTTAGAAGCCAACAAATTAATATTTCATTATCTTTTTTCTTTTCTCACACAGTTTCATGCAATTCTCCCATTTTCTATAAACTTTTTTTTCAAAATTCCTGCAGGCAAATTTATATCCTGAATCCATATATTTTAGGTTATCCACTACAACACAGAAGTTTTATGTAAGAAATGACATATCAGTCTTATAATAGGAAGTTATAAATAGTTTGAAGAATGGATGGTTTAGGTGAACGACAGAAAAAAAAAAAAATCTCGATCCTTTCAAATCCTCCTTTGGGTAGAAATCATTCCCAAACCAGACTGACCAAAGCAAGCCCATCTGAGACATGTTCAACGCTGTTGTGTTTGCTCTCGCAAAGAGATTCTCAGAGTTTGCCCTGTTCTGATATTTGTAGACAAGCGACTTGTAGATACAACAATCACAGACCAGTACCTGCTCTATCGTTATTGATACCCTCTGAAATAAGAGGGTATCAATAACTTAGATCACCAACACACATCCAAAACATTGTAGCACTCAGACTCTTGAGACTACCGTTATCCACATCAAAGACAAAAAGCACATCCTTAACACCACTGTCTGTAATGGCAATGCAAGGGAATTCATATTAACGGTTCCTTAAGAGCAATCGTGGTAGACCATAGGCGTTAAGATGAGGAAAATTTATTTTCCAGAACATAAAAGCATAAATGACACCTGCATCTCTATGCAAAGCCAACATAAATCAAGCGTCTAAACGCCATTTCATTCAAGATTCTTGGTGTAGTAACATAGAGGCAGAACCCTATATGATCAACAAGATGAACAGGAAAATTATTTTGAAGATCATGTGTCATTTTCTAGTGACTCTTTTGGTTCTTTCTGGTACACGAGAAAATATTAGGGTTTTTACTGAATGCAAAAATGGAATACAGAATATGTAAAAAGATAATACAATACTCGGACAACAGAGCTTAAGAATATCCTTTGATAATTACATAAATTAAAAGGAGGAAATAAAACCACTTAATATGATTATGACATTCCAATCTTACTAGTATCTGTACTGGAGAGTAAAATCAGTTTTCACTTGCAGTTTAACAAAATTGTTTTCATGGATCTCTGATTTTTGACAATACAAATAAATAATTGTATATAACCTCAACATCATTACCAATGTGCTATACCATGAAATGTGACTCTCAAATGCCAGAGCAGATTTCTCCATGTGTTGCCTCTCACTGACCTCCAGATCAAGTTTACACAGTGTCTGACTAAAAGAATGTCCTTTAGTTTTGTTTTCGCTTTTCTAAATAACTGCTAGCTCTACAAATTCATTATGGAACTAGAATAAAATCCAATCCATTCTTCCATAGCTATGTTGGCTTAGCATCACCAAAGGAAATAAAACACATTGTAGTTACTAAGGTGACCAGTTACAACAGTGATTCCACACAGGACTAAGATACAGTAAGATAAAAGCTGCCGGTTTTATGTGGTAATCCATCTGCCTAGAAGTGTCTATTCAGAGACAGCACGCAGGAAAGAGCAGGAAGTAACATCATTTATTCAGCAAGAATACTACGGGGCACAAGCGCTGAAAAGAGGCTTACACATACCCCTCCTGCCTAAGTTTCCATTGAGTGAAAATATACCCATGAATATTAAATATTTATTCAATTTTTCACACTCTTGCCTTTTTCTCCTTCTCACATTAATTTACTTAATTTCTTTATAAACATTTAGAATTTACTTCTGCTGAATAAATAAATTAAAAGAGGAGGAACCTTTAAACAGACAAAAAGCTCTGGGAGTTTTGCTACTGGCAAAACGAGAAATTGCAGCTCATGGATGTAATGAGTCAACTACCAGTGCAGAAATCTGGCAGAATTCCTGCATTTTAAAACCATGAGATACACGACTTCATTTTAGTGTATGCAGGTTTTTCTTCCAAAGTTGATTCTCTGGGTTCGTTCTGCAGTTGGTTTTAGTTTCTTCTGTCACCATGCCTCACTCAAACTAGTACGAGTTCATCGGTAATAACCAGCTGACATCTCCCCCACCTCTTTTATCAAAGTCTGTGAAGATCTCAAGCATACCAAATAGTCAAGCACATATACGTCATAAGACAAACTAACTCCTGGGCATAATCCTATTCAAACTATGGAGTAAATTCATCAGACTAAGTTCAAGTCAGTGTATTTTTACTCAGTGGAGTAGGTAATAAAATTTTCTTTCATCCCGGAAGATTTTACTTCATAATTCTTTCATCTGGGATTTCAGGACATGTTAAGATGTTAACTATCTGACAGAGTTCAAATCAGTGCCAAGTACTTTATTACAGCACAGGTTTTATTCCCCGATTTCAGGGGACATGGACTTCTGATGAAAAAGGTGGAATAATTCTTGCCGCAGTGTGTAAAATCAAGATCAATTTAGTTACCCACTTCTCTAATACCGTATGTGCAAAGAAATAATTTAGACTCCTAGTTAATTTGAGTATTGAACTGAAATTCTGCAGCTGCTTTCTGCCAGTCCTGAAAACAGAAATTAATTTCAATGACCAAGTCGAATGGAGTGCTGCTCTGTCAGGTAATTAGTCATCGTCTTTTGCTACTCAGGGTCTATCACCGTGCTAATCCATACATAAACCCCAGTATTCCCCTAGTCACTCACAATCTAAAGAGCTGTTTAACTACCTCTTTCTCCCATTCAATCCACCCCAGATATCAGCTGCAAAATGAGCATTCTTTCATGTTTAGCTTTCTTCCTACTATTTACTGCCAGCAAAATTAATGCAACTGATTTACATTTTCTTTTTTCTGTTTGATCAAGTCTGCTGTTGATTAAGTAGAGCTTAAGGGAAAAAAATTATACTCCTGCAGCTTTCCTACTTGACTTGCCAGTTTATTAATGAAAGAAGCAAGGATATTGATGGCCCAGAAACTACAAGTGCAGCAATTAAAGGGTATGTCCTTCCACACTTCTAATTAAAAAAGAGTTCTTTTGTATTAAAAAATATAGTTTAATGTCATGTTTATATCTAATTCTCACTTCTGTGGTTTTGCTTTCTTACTTTGTTTATTCTTTTTAAACAGAAGTCTACTGGGAAAACTTAGATCAGGCAGAATAAACTTTCCCTGGCAACCATTTCTGGAAACTTGGTTCCCAAACAACAGTTTTAATGATACAACAACAAAAACAGCCCCGCCTCTCCCCTCGAATGGTTACGACAATGAAGCATCCACTAATAAAAACCATTCTGAAGGCAGCCCCATGTTAATTTTTCTTTGTGTAAATTAGCAGTGTTTGTCCAGCATCAGATTCAAGCAAACTGAAGATTTTTTGTACTTATATGTCCTACTGAACACATAAAGATAACTACACCCTTCCCTCCTCCTAACGCTTTCTTAGTATCTAAATTGTAGATTCGCTTTTTTCATGTTAGATATTTATATGAATATTCTCCTAGAGTTTCTTTCTGCTTCTTACCTAGTTTGATTTCCGCAATTCCTTCTTCAGAAACACCTGGAGCCATAACACTGCCAACATCTCATTACTCTGCTGAGTCAGTCCCTTGCACTTTGATGGTGCACCTTCAACATCAGAACCGCAAACAGGCAAATAAATGACTCCTCTTTCTGTCTAAGGCTTTGGTTTTGCGGTGTGCAATTCATCTGAACAAGTGCAACAGAAGACTAACGTGTTCCGGCTAAATCAACCTTTGCACGCATGCACGGACTGACCCCACAGCACCTGCGGAGTACCTGCCACGGACCACGTCAGCGCAAAGCCCAGCCTGCCTGCCCCACATCCAAAACATCCTGCACACGGGTCAGAGCACATCTCCATCTGCGCACCAGGTACCTCTCCCAGATCTCTGCATAGCAACATACGCCTCTCATTTAGTTACCAGATGTTTAGAAATCCCCAAGAAATTATGTTAAAAAGTAGGTACAATACAAAAAGTTATAATCTAGCATCCCATACAAGTAATGGCAGGTATTTAATGAACTGAAAATGACTGTTCCCTGCACTGATGTTCAAGAGAGGAAAAGAGGTAAAACACCTTCTCCCTCCCGGCCTCTGTCCCTCACACCCTCACACGGTGAGCACTGCTGGGATCAGGCGAGGTAGGTAACCCTGTGTGTCAGCAGATCCCCAACACGCAGCCTTAGCTGTGTATTTAAGGACAGCAAGCTTTTCTTAAAAGAGGTACTAAAGTGAATCACAACATTTCCCAGGGCTCCCGGCTGGACAAAACAGCAGTAAACCAGAGTGATTCTTCCTTAGGACTAACAGGGTTAGGGAAGTTGCTCTTGGAGCAGATTATGTCATCCACGGTAGGACTGTCCATGTTCCTTCCTTGAGCCATCCTCCACACGCCTCTTTCTGTTTGCCTATTAACCTGAAAAACCTGGTGGAGGAGGGGGGTGGAACTGTTGTTCTAAGGAACCTTTTTTGATAGAAATTTCTTAACCACTTCCAGTTTTAAGGTGACTCCATAGAAATGGTGACCCTCACAAGTACCACTTGAAAGACACGGAAGCTTTAATCTTTTCCAATGGAATCGGAAG
>NW_010426188.1:162551-169714 GCF_000710305.1 Buceros rhinoceros silvestris | reverse complement strand
GAAGAGCTCTTATCTCTCCTCTGACCCTTTTTCCCCTCTAGCCTTACACTCCTGGCACCATTGAAAAGTCAGAACCATTAAGTTGGTGTCAAGTGGCTGTGCTATTCATATTCTATTATAGTCAATGACAATTAACAGTGCCATTCAGAAAAGCCAGGTACTGTATTACACAATTGGAAAATTGATCTTATCTGAGGCTTAAAAATCAGCAATGTTCAGACCTCACCTCACAGGGAAAAAAGAGGAAAAAAAAAACCAAACAAGCGGGGTGGAAGTACTGTCTGACCTCAAGACTGCATAGCAAACAACCATGTATTAAGGCTCAGAAACAACTTGAAGAAGTGGCTCAACCTCTGTATGAATATAAGCTCCAATTTTAATCATCAAGCAAAATTACGTTAGAAAGAAGAGCACAGATTCAACTGAATGCTTCATGATCACCTTCAAAGTTGTTATTGCAGACAAAATGCCATATCTTAGCATTGCTGACGCATCAGAAAACCTCTGCGTGTGCCAATTCCAAGCTCTTTGCTGCACACGCCCACAGGCGAGCGCCCCTGCACCTACAACATAATCTTCATTTCTAGTACTAGCACTGAACATCTATTTTCATGAATGTTTTTCCTAGAAATGAGCACAGACACCTCTTTCTTCTAATGAATTACTGAATGGATCCAAAAGGAGAGGATTAACAAATAACCCTCTGCTTTGGAAAGTGAGAATGTTTTCCTGTGCCAGTGACTCTCAGCATTAACTACAAACCGGTACAATAGTTGATTACAGTTTAGTCTATCTGCTTGAAACCACAGGGGGAATTTTACATAGCAAAACTCAATTAGCTGGCTAGAATCGAACTAAAGCACCTGAGCTAAAACCTCTTCGCACACAGGATGCATTGTAGAATCAGTAGCAGCTCCAGCCCAGCATCTCCCTCCTGATTTTTAGCTTGACTCAGAGGGCACTGTTCCTCCATGCCATACGTCCGAGGACACTGACTTTTACAGAACCCAAACCCAGAGCAAGTCTTACTGAACAGAGCAAGCCACTATGTTGCTAATATTCCCCGATCAATACTGACTGAGCCACACAAGTACAACCTAGCCTGACAAGTTCACATCCTGGACCGATGACAGTATCTGTGGAGTCACTACGTCAGTTCAAGCACGTCACTGACGTTCTTTCCAATTACATGGGAGAAAAAAAAAACAAAACAAATCCAAAACAACCCTTCTTCTATTTCAAATGCTGAGTCCTAAAAACGCAGTGAATGCAGAGCCTGATGGAAGGATTGTGCCATTACATGCCACTCTGCTTCAGACTGCTGTTTTCCAGGCCAGGACCGGTGAAGTGCTTCCTGGAGCTGTTACCTAAATTGTCTTGAGCCTCTGTGAATGAACTAAGTGTCTTTGTTTTTCCCCACCCTTCACTCCAGGGATAGAATATCTGTGCTACATACTGGAGAGCAAGGCCTTACACACATTCCTCCGGAGACCCACATTCAGATGCATTCCAGGGGAAAAAGTGATAGTCCCAAACTCACCTTTGGTGTACCTGGAAGAGAACAGCTTGTGTTCTACCAGATGTTTCACCTGATGCCTAGTTTTCCTGAGAAAACATGAATGGACTGATCACAGAAATCTTCTTTGTCTATTCATCACTGCACTTCACAGAATACAATACAAAATCATCAGCTAGCTTCAGTTCTCTGGGAAAAAGTCTGAGATTGTTGCATTAATGAAAAACAGAACAGGCACAAAACCACTATAGTTATACTTAAAAATCAATACTCCCTATCGGTCTTATAATATGTGTACCAAATACCTGCTTTAAAAATATAAGCTAGGCTGTTTATATCTCAGACTTTCAAATGTTTCTACAGTTTCAATATTTGCAAAACAACGCGAAATGTTATATAGGATTCTCTGATTGGCAGTGAGAGTCTATTCTGTTTTTCATTTCTTTCATTGAGAGATAGAACTCCCAAACTGCTCCATCCAGGGCAATTAAAATTACTTTTATTCATACAGTTACGTGTATGTCCACCACAAGCATTCACAGTACTAATCCTTTTAGGCCCTGATCCAGCAAAGCACTTTACTGTTTCTTCTTAAAATTACAAGTCTCTCCACTGATTTCAATACAGTTATATTAGGGATTAACTTGGCCTGCTATAGCAAAAATAATGTTAGAAATATAGTTTTAAAAACAAGCGAGGAAATGGAAAGCCTAAGGGACTTCAATATTTCTCTGTTTTAAAGTGAGGCATTACTGGTGTGCATTTGAGTACAGTCCAATAGCGGGTTATTTTTGTACAGTTAGGCCAATTCAGGTAAGAAGCCTCTCTGTACTGGAGATGCATTGATTTCAGATCTAGATGGTTTCAATAAGCTTCTTACACCCAAATGTTACAAGGACAGGGACATAAAAATGTCAATTACATAAATAAATCTGTAAGTATTGATAAATGCCCAAAATTAAATAAACCCACTTCACTCTAAGAGCCTTTGCAGCTGATACGGTTGTAAAACAATAAGAAAACCATCATAATTTGCATTTTTATAGCTACATTCATCAATAGCTCAAATATTTATCACAAACACCAACCCACTACAGACAGGAACTGTGTAACGGTATAGCCCTGCTTCAACTATAAAGACACTGAACCATGGCTGGCCACGTGGCTACAGCCAAAGCTACTTAAGCTGGTGTGAATAGTCATTGTCTTCGGCTACTTCTTTGTGCCTTGTTTTTGCTGGTGCAAGAATTTATATGAGCATGCAATGAACTGGATCAGGAAACTAATCTGGCTGAAATATAAACCATCGAGAAGTGCTGACTTTAATGAAGAGGGCAGCTCAGGGAAGCAGGAGCCTGAGACTGCTTAAGATAGCATTGCCCCAAAATAAATGTACATCAAGCTGCGTATCCTGAGAGCAGCAGCCAGAAGCAGAACCATGGATTTCAGCTATTTATCCACGTAAGCCATGGGGGTATACTGGGATGAGAGCCACAGAATGGATGGGGGACATTTTTCGAGTGGCTTCACAGCACAGCTTCAATAGCTGTGGAGAAACAACTTAATTTGCCAAGGATGGCTAAATACACCAAGCAAGATGACTCTACAGGAAAGCACTTTCCAGTGACTTCCAGATTGTTTCTGCAGCCTTACCAGACAGCCTTGCTAATTGGCTCTCCACAATATTTTCAAGTGTGTGCTTTACCACCATTTAAAGCAGTGCACATGAGAGAGACTGACTACATTAGGTAAATGACTTTCTGTGGACATTGTGGAGGGAATAATGTCCTCGTATTTGGTTTATCCTGTACTGCAATAAATGTGGGGGTTTTTTAGTTGAGGTGCTGCAGTAACCCAAATGATAGTCACATTACACTTATAAAAGACAACTTTAAGAAAGATCTTACTGCAATAGAAGTGAGTATTTTTTTTCCCTTGGCATCCCAGCTTGCCATAGAAATGAGTGAGCTGCTGAATTTCTGCCAAGTATAGATAGTTCAGCATGCTATTAGATTAGTCTGTTTATACAGAAACAGCCAAAAATAGGAAACACACAGAAGCTATTAAAGATATTGTCCTGTGAGGGAAATATTTGAATGGTTTTGTTACTGCAACTGGGAAATAAGATATGAGTCAGTATTAATGTGATAAAGAAGTTAATGTGTTCTAAAGCAAACAGTTAGTTTCTTCAGCTTGTCTCTGAGTTGACAATAAAATAAATGTACAGACAATTATGTAGGGTTGGATGAGCCTGCAAGTAAGTGTATCCAGCTTAAAGCTCAGTGCTGCCAGTGGGTTAGAATTGAAACTCTGTTATCAAGTAATGATATGCTAACCCCAGGTAGTCTTCAAAGAAAATGGATGATTCAAAATGCCATGCATCACTGAGCTGGTGGAAGAATGGTCAATAGTGTTTAAGCTATTTCAACTGCTCTAAGAGAATTTCACAGAGAAGTTCCATTGCCTTGACCATTTTGCAATGTATTTCCTAAATTCTTCTCACTTTTGACACAGTCTAATGAAAAATAATAATAAAAAAAAACTTTGGTTGTTCTGTTTTATTTTATTTTACTGTGTTTCATAGTACCATATTTTTTGATCAGGGCAGCATCAATATCTTACAGTGGATTTTACCAGCTTTCTAAAAGTGAGCCAACATAGAGAAATTTGCCTGTCCCATGTGTGACGTGGAGCTTTCATTCCTAAACACAGCCATACACAATCCTGATGCCCTGACCTCCTTCTCCCTCCCTCCCTCTTCCACATATTAACAAACCTAATTCTTAAAGGGCTAAAATGCCTTAAAACTTCTAACCTAAAGAAAATAAAGGAACAGGCTATTATATTCTATGTATTTATATATATATATATGGTGTACATTCTTTCTCTGCAGTAACCCACTTCCTCTACAAACTCAAAGACCACACATACCATTCCTTAAGGGCCAACACATTTGACCAATGAAGAAGAACAAGTCCAAAGCTAAATGACTCTCCCACTGAGAAATGCCCTCTGCAGTATCTTCTTTTTTATAGCGAGAGTGCCCCGGGCCAAGCCAAGCATCCTCCCTGATGTTAGCTCACTTACTAGGACATGAGAAGAGGTGCAGCATTTTAAAGCGCACGTGGAAACTTAACACGAGTCACTGCAGCACAAAATGTTGCAAGTACAGAGAGGCATTTGATGAGCAGGAGCCTCATGAATTCTACACCAGAGGCTCATTTCCAGAGGGATTTGAACACTGGCCTCAAGTCATTCTGTCCATGTTATGTATATACAAAGGTTAGCCACAGTACTTGGAAGAGGAAGCACCTGCAGAAACTCGGTCAGTGCCACAAGTAAATACGTTTACATTGCAGAGGCACAAAACTGCAGGTGGTATAATGATATCTGCAGCAACATTTAAGAACTCGGCAATAACTAGCAGCCGGATCTTGGTGCTAGGCATTGCCCTGGAACACATCTACTCAGAACCAAGTCAAGCAAGTCTAAAGACCGATAGTGATTCTGAGGCCTTAGCTGAAATTTATCTCTGGGACAAGTGTATCGTTCCACTCAACTCCACAGAAACCAGGCTCGTTCATTATTTCCTGAGTCTAATTCCTTACTTCAGGCAATAGCAAGCATGACTTATGTGTCTCCTGCCACCAGTCGGATAAGGACAACATTGATGCCTTTATGCAGGGGACCCTCCAAAACCGAGGGGATGCCCGGCATGTTCCCTCCTCAGCCTGTTTCCTCTGTGAACATGCAGTCCAGGTCTAGAATGGGAATCTCTGCAGCTGGAGAATAATTTGTATTTGTGGCAACATAATCCCCACTTGAACAGTTTATGCCTATATTGCTCTTCTATACATAGATATTACTACGTATGTTTAAAGCATATACTGCTATGGTTTGAGTAGAACACTGGAGTCTCCGTAAGCAAATTCCATTTATTACTTGCTTGTGATTGCGCAGTAAGCATCTGTATTTTTAAAATGGCACAAGCTCACAGCAGAGACAGAGCAGTTACTCTGAAATGAAACAACAGACACAGGAAACGTAATGCGCCTTAAAGACGTAGAGGAGGTTTAAAAAAAGAGAACTTCCTTTTTCAGAAAAGGGACAAAATAACAGAAAAAGAGAGTGCTATGTTTGTGCTTGAAATTGGAAGAAGAAAAAGGAGCTAAGTAAGTTTTACTGGCCACATATCTCAAACCAAATAGATGTCTTTTCAACAAAAGCACCCCTCTTGCTTCATTTCATTTTCAAACTGTAATGTCTGAACAAGACAATGGAAAAGTTTAATCTCTAAAACATGAATGCTGAAAACAAATGCATTAGAAAATACCAAGCCAAAGCTCTGCTGGTGACACAAATGTGAAAAATGGAATTGAAATAAACTGTGCCAGAAATCTATTTCTAAAAATATGTCTTTACAGTAGTGATATTTATAAATTTGACATACTCTAAAATTTAGCTCACTAAAGATTATTTCTATGCAAATATGCATTTCTCAAACGCCATAAGCGTGCGAAAAATCCAAAACACATTTCTTGAAAATCAATTTCTGTGCAGTACAAATGTATCAAGTGAGAGGCAGCATGCTGATAAATATTAAAGAGGTCCTCGTTGTGCAAATGGAAAACTTATAACAGGACACAGCAGTACAGGGCAGTACGTAGAGGTTCAGAAAGAACATGAAACAGCCTCACGGTTTCAGAAGGACCCTGTGGTCTGACATTAGTCACTTTGGTTCTGATAAAAGATGTTGTAGAAGGTGCTGCCCACACTATGCAAATCACTAACCACTTAATTTCCTTCCCAAGAGGTAAAGCTCAAGCGTTTTCCCTGAACATACAGTGCTCATTTTCTTGTAACTCTGTAGTTTCTTTTCAATAGCCTGTGAATGCCAGCAAGTGAGAAGACAGCAGTAAGAAACTAAGAGGTTACTCAATGATTCCAAAGGTTACAGGAGTGCTTTTTAGACACAGATCTGAACATAAATTCTAGACATCCACAAAGCATTTTTACTTCTAATAATATCCCATTACCTGCTTCAATTTCAAATGCTTGGATAAGTCTTTCTCTCTCTCTCTCTCTCTCTCTCTCCCCTGCCACCTCATATTCCAAGAATTAAATATAGTTCACTCCTGGAACACTTCTAGCCTGAACTTCTCTTAAAAAGAGAATTTACTCTTCTAGAAGCAATATACTATAAATAATGTGGAATTCTTACAGCAGCTAATTTTGTGCTGGAAAATATTTCAGGTAGAAACTATTTCGATCTACAAACATAATCGAGTTTAACGATTTCTACAGAAGTCCACCTTCCTTCTCCTTAAAATGTCCTGTTTGCTGCTACAAAAGTATATTTGAAAAAAATCTACATAAATCATAAACGAAATAAAACATAGCCAGTACTGAATAAACAAAATGCAAAACATTTCTTAAAAGTGTTGGTTAAAATGTAAAAATATACTTTTGGAATAAGGCACCTAGAAAAACAGAAAATTGTCATCCTCAAACCTATAGTGTTCCTATAATGATTGACATTATCCAACATAGAGATTCTTGTTACTTCTAACTGGAATACCCCCAACTTCACCAGTGCACAAGACAATAAATTATTTTCTTGACAGAATAGTACCTGACACAAATTCTG
>NW_010426188.1:147955-157955 GCF_000710305.1 Buceros rhinoceros silvestris | reverse complement strand
AGCACATGTACACGGTTGGGAGCAGGAGGAATGCAGAATGAGCTTTCTCCTCATGCTTACACAGAGTGGAGAAGAAAAAGGATGCAAGAGGAAGCACAGTGAAAGCATCCATCAAGAGATGGTGCTGGAGGGTACTGGAGAAAGAATTTGAAGAATAAAACATAAAGCATTTGCAGGTGAGGAGGGAGGTTCAGCGTTTCTGGGGGAAGGAAGAGCAGCCTGGAAAAAGATCCTGGAATCTAATTTTTCGGAGACAGTGTGGGAGAAGCCTCAGCTGATGATGCTCCACAGTCACTGGTTAGTTCTCCATATCCCATCCTCCTGTGGTCCCCCCATCACCATCTTCTCTGTGCCAGGCTGCTTCCTCCACCAAACACAGGTGTTACCTGCACCAGCTTCAGAAAAACCATAAGACAAGCAGGATGGGAAGGGATCAAGGCATCCTGGATACTGTCATACCTGATGCCACAGTGTCCCCAGCAGCTAGGAAAAGTAATTACAGGAGAAATCCTACTTTGTCTCTAAAGCCATTGGGAACGCACAAACAAGTACCTACAGGTGCCAGCCTGAGCCACCCAGCCTGCCACCAGAGTGGGTACATGATACAAGAGAGAGCGGAGGTGAGGCTCGCCTCCTGCCCAGACCCAGGCTGCTGCCATGGGATGCAAACTGGAGGGCAAGCCACACCTGAAATACTTCCCAGACTTCATCACCGAAGAGAGCTTCATGTTTCTGATACCAGCTCTCCCAAAGGAAAGGGCCCTGGCTAAAGGATCAGGCTTTCAAAACTCTCACAGTTAGGGAATGCTAAACTAGCAAAAAAAACCCCAAAAAGCTTTACTCTTCAGAAACTGTTTAAGGGTTCCTGCTTTGTACTATGTAGGAGGAACTGCAGACCTGATTTATTTAGCTGAAAACAAGCCAGCATGGACAACGTTTAAAAGTGTTGCTTCCTAGCCCTGACGGCATGACTAAGGGAAACAGGCCAAGGTGATGTACCATCAGTGTTGCCAGACCTGCCAACATGTCCAGGCCTGAAAAGAGCAGGTTCATCATTCTTTGTGCTTTGGACCCTCTGCTTACACAGTTGTTGACCATGGGTAGAAAAAAGTTCCTGCATTTCGGGATGCTTGGATGAGGTGGATCACTGCTCAAAGCAGAAAAGCAGTAGGTTATTGCTTTAAAAAATAACCACCTACCAGAACTGGTAAGTCCTGCTGTTAACTCTCTGAATTTGAGCAGGATGATCTTGACCTGCTCAGTGAGTACAGGGCGGGATGGGAACACCATGGCCAGAGATGAGTCTGACTGGCTGGGCCTCCCCCTCAGCACTGGGGCTGCAGCTAAGAGGAGGACCAACATCCTAGGAAGAATACATCTCACCTGACTGCCTGCACATCTCTCCAACTGATTATTCACAAGGAAATTACCTCAGTTGTCAACAAAAGGCGAGGCCATTCCCTACTTATATGGAGGCCTTATATGGCCTCCAGGGCTATTAGTGTCCAAGGGGTACTTCAAGGAGTCTTCCCACTCCTCTATCTGGTTAAGGCTGAGCTGGCAACTTGCTCAAGGATCAGGAAGTCACAAAGTTGGGGTGAGAACACTTTTGCATTTCTCTTCCACTTCTGGAGGCAGGTCAGAGACTCAGAAACAGCTCGACTAGGACAACAACATCTTAGTGACAGGTACGATTAACACAGAAGTCAGTGGCAAAGTGCTTTCAGCCGGATGAGACCTGAGCTCCCTCTCAGGCTGTAGTGCAGAGCAGCGCAGTTACCCAGGAGCCAGGAGCAGCCCATCCTCTGTGTCAGGAGTGGCCGGCAGGAGCCCCTGGAGCAGGACAGAGGGCTGCTGTCCTGGCTGTGGGAATTAGAAATGCTGACCACACTGGACAGGAGCATTTCTTTTCTAAGTACACAGACAGGTGAGGTGAGCTTCCCAGAGATGGAATGTCTGTGGAAGGAAATGGACCCCAGACCCACTGAGAGTGGGACAGAAATTTGGAATTTAGCCCATAGCAAATTGCTGTATAATACGGCTTATTCTGGTCCCCTTGTTATTGTTCACTAAAATTCTTCTGTGACACTCATCATCAGCTTTGAAATCTGTGGAAATCTGTTCAGCATGGTGAGCTATGGTGAGCAGATAGGAACAAGACAGAAAGAAAGAAAACTCACAACTTCCTTCCCCATGTAAGTGGTCAGCTCCCTCTTACTCAGCTTAATTAATCTGAGATGTGCACCGCCACAGCCCTCAGAAGAGAAAACTTACAAATATCCTTTCTCACAAAACACAGGCTGCTCACTGAAGTGTTCAGGTACTCAGTTACATTCAACACAAGCTAATTCACTTATCCTCAACAAGTGGGCTATTGATTTTTTGCCTGATTTCTAAGCTGCCCGGGGCTTTCTGAACTACAGCCATAGCATCCTGCGTTTAAAAAAAAAAAAAAAAAAAAGAGAAGAAATTCAGTGGAAAATATCCTTTTGCTCATCAGGAATTAGGATGACTTCGTGTTCAGTTAGTTAGCAATTGTCCAATAGCTAGGAGTCATTTGCTAATTGTGCCACCCGCGTCCTTTCAGAGTCATAGTCAAACTCTCATGGCTTTTATGGTTACCACATAAGGACAAGAATGAAATGTCACGTGACTCATGGAACTGTGGTAAAAACATTAAAATTTTAAAATAGGTTTAGGTGCCTACATCCTATCCCCTATTGTGATACAAGCATATTAACTGCGCTACATTCGATAATTCAGCCTTTTAGAACTTTATATGAGAAAGGTACTTCATTGCTTTTGCCCCTGTTGCTACACAGGAAGGCTGAAAGGCATATTCACAATTTCAGGATTCAGACACAAATGAACCGCAGGAAAAGTCACCATTTTTGAATGTGTCAAATGACCTTTGTTCATTTGCAAGATGAAATATGTTTTGTGAGTATTTTTTACCTTTTGCATCTGAGCTTTACAACACTGTCTATGTTTTAGTAAGCTGTTGTCACTGCAGGGCATGTACTGTTCCTATAAAGTCTGTAATAGAAAAAGAACTTAATTTACAGAATAAAGACTTGATAAAGATGACTGGATACTGTATTGTTGAAAACAGATTTATAGATAAAACTGGTCTAGTAAGCCAATATACTGTAATTACAGTAATTTTCCTTTAAGTAAGAAAAATCTTAACAGTAGATTGTAGTAGTTTTGAGCGATGGTTTGCTACAGAAGTGAAACAGTCCTAATGGTACATACCACAGAGGGAAGCACAACCATAGCCCTTGGTCCTAAAGCACAGTGGACTAACAGGTAACTAAAGAGAAGGGTCAGGAATCCTTCAAGCCAGGGTTTTCCTGATGCTTTCTCACTGAGGGAATACCTTATTTTCTCCAAACTTTTTCCCTTTTGACTGCGACCTAAAATACAATACTACTGGAAATCTGTATACAAATCGGGCCCTGCTTACATATCATACGGGGACCTTTTTTCCCCATGTTTTTTATTTCTAGATATATACTCCCAGTCTCAAAATCTGGAATCTCACAGCTTTTTTGCTTCACCTCATGCTTACAAATTGCAACTAAGAAAAAAACCCATTTCCCCTCCTGTCATATCTTAGCAGAGAGGGCTGGCGCTGCATTTTGTTTGACAAAGATGACGACAGTGACAGGTTTAGAAAGCCTGACATGCAGAAGCGCTGACCTGCGAGAGCTCTGCAGTGTCGCACAGAGATCTCTCCATTGAAGAAGTCCGTATTCCATGTGGGCTCTTCCAGCACTGTCCCCCAACGTATTTAGAGGCTTCTGCAGTATGAAGGGGCATTCAAACAGGACAGGCACATGGGATGTGTCGCTTCCTACCAAACATCTATCCTTGCCAGTTTGTTTGCTCTGCTTCCAGCTCTTTCCGTTGCCTCTTAAAATGCACATTTTCCAAATAAGAAACACAAATTGTATACACCCAGCTTCTCCATGGGGGAGGATGATGCTCTCGCACGCCACTAATGCTACGGCAAAGCCAGACTGTAGCTGAAGCGATGCATGATTCCCCCCACACTCAGTCAATACCTGAAGGCGGGGGGATGAATCTGTCAACTGTAATACAGGTCTAGTAAAGACATCTCCTCTGTGCTCTTTGTCCAATTGACACACACAGATATTTCAATCTATACTTCATGGCTAAAATTGATCCTAGTGAGAGGATATGTGGCTTGATCAAACTTGTGTAGGGCTGAATCAAACAGGATTGATGACAAAAAATACCTTCTTTAGAAAAGAAGGAAGTTTTTCTTGTGATAACAGGGAGTTGAAGTCTGGGTGAGAGACAAACAGGACAAAAAACCCCCCCACAAACGTGACCAGTTCAGCCCACTATCACTAAACCCAGGTAATATAGAAACATAAACAAATAGAATCGTAAGCACAAGAGTTTTTGGAGTGGTGATCCAAAATAATTGTGATTTAACAGCATTCATCAGAGATAAATGGATAAAATTCAGTATCGTAAAAACACCACTAAAAAAGCATTGTATTTAGATTAAATTTAGATAGAAAAATCACAGGTTTTATTTTTCCCTATGTGGTCATAATGTAATGGTACTGGATCATAATTTTTACGTTATAAAGGCTCTGACCAGACAATTACCATGTTGTTAGCTTGGCAAATAATTTTAATTTTAGTGAATACTGCATAGCCAAGATTCATATGCACCTGCTAGCAAAGACTCAGCTCCCTCACAGTCTTTTGGGGAATCACATCTTTACATTATTGTACATCTGAGCTTTAAAAGATAAGTTTAAGAATATATTCTATAACTAAGGCGTATTCTGAAAACAATTTGAATAATTGCCATAAGGGAAAACCAGGGTTGCCAGTGCAGTTTCAATATTCTTTCTGTCATAAATTTGCTTGCTTCAGCTTCTTCTCCCACTAAACTGCACTTGGCTGTTGTTTGATGGTCACTTTGTATTTTTAGGCCAAAGAAAACAATTAATTTAAAACATAAAAATTTCCAAAATGCTGGTGAAAAAAAGTCGTTTCACATTGGTTCTGGACCTAGAATAAGATATGCTGGTTTGGGCTAAGATCCTGACAGCAGCATATCATTACAGAACTACAGCAGGGATGTGGGAATCTTAGAAGATGGGAGGATATAATAAGGCTTCTGTAACAACCAATAGGACCAAAGGGAAGACAAGCTGAGAAGTAACAACACATTTGATAATTCGGGTAATGTGTAAGCTTAATGATAAATTTTTACTAATGATAAAAAGCACTACTACCTTGATCTATGAGTATTCTGAATCCCCTCCTTCAAAGATAAGGACAGAATGCTCACTTACTGCTGAAAGTGATGAGAGCACTGGGACCAGTTTGCTGTTTCCAAACAACACAGGGCTGGCAGCCCACTAGTGACCAGCTCCCACCTCCCTTTAGCAGGATTACAGGTTTGCATCTGTATTATTCCTGTAGTCTTACAACTACTATCCCTTTCCAGCCAGAAAATAGAAGAGCACATTAGATATTTGGTATAAATATAAATGTTATAAAGCAATTTATTATTGGCCCTTCCGTAAGGTTTTCTAGATAAGAACCCTTTCAAGACCCAGTCCTAGACGTTTCAGTCTATTAATCATCAGCAGGAGTTCTAATGATAGTTATAAAAATGTGAATTATAGGCATATGTCTAACCAATATGGATTTTGGCAAAATGAAAGCCCGTAAGATGCTCTTCAATCCATTATTGCCCACAAATGCAGGAAAAGACAATACAATGTCAACATTTGCCAACCTTATACCACAGCAACTTCCTTTAATATATAGAGAAAAATGAGAGTAATCTGAGATTCTAATCTCTATAACCCATTGAAAAATGCAGTTTTATTAACAGCACCTACAGTGTGCCAAAAAAGATTTAAAAATGGATAGTAAACAATGACCCTTGAAGGGCTAAAAATGTAACACAGCGGTAGTTTAGGTAATCATTTATGGCCGTATAGTAAAACTCAATGAGGAACCTTTCCACACCTAATGTACCACTCAAAAAACCCTGTCAAAACAACCTCACACAAGAGTATTTACTCCAGTTACATATGCATGAATCACGTTCTACATTAGGCAGGTAAACTGTACGTGCAATTTAGCTGAATAAATGATATTTCCATTTCTGAGATCTAGAACAAGGAGTCCCCGTTCTCCTCCTTGCTGTTCCCCTCAGGGGAAATGCAAGTCTAGGCTAAGGTGGTGCTGTTAGAAAAACGTCTGATTTAAAAGCACGGAATTATTTTTCAAAAGTGACTCGGGCAAGTGGAAGTGTAAATACCACTGAAATTTGGTAAGATTCGGGAACTTAATATTTAAACTAGGAACTAGGGTCTTAACAGACTTAGGTTTTAGGCATCACTGACTGCATTTTCAAAGGAGTTTAGAAACCTGAAGAGGAAGCTATGGGTCTACGGGTATTTTCAGAAGCACGTGTGCAGTGCAGTGGCTCACCTTCCTGAGCTGTTGGAAGTTTGTTTTGAGAAACATGAGATGCTCATCTGTAGCTCCAAGTGCCTATACCATTTATTTGATAACATACTATCTATAATAATTTAGGTATATCTGCTCTTTCTATTTTCCAAAGGACACTGAAAGCACCATAAGGAAGTCAAAGAACAGCAGATAACTATTTTCTGATTTTTTTTTTTATTGTAGCTGAAGGAACTATCAAATAGACCCACCTGTGCTAACATGTTATTTGTGCAAATTTTAGAAACGTGTTTTCGCGTTAATAACAAGTTTGGTAAAACAGCACCAACTGTCATGGTGCAATATGAAACTAAAATTCTAAATTTTCTGATGTCTAAAAGACAGCCCCCTAGTAGGGTCCCTCTCTATGTGTTAACCAATGTTTGGCTGACGCTGCAAATTTATACAGCAAAGTGAAACACGGCATGTTTTTCTCTAACAAAGAAACGGGACGACATAGCAAAGTACAGCACGGCATTTTACACACAGCAGTACCCTCCAGGGCTGAGCTCTGCATAGCCTAACACTCCTAGTATTAATCTCACCTATCCCGACTTTTACACAGAGAAAATGTCGACAATCAGTTAATGAAACCATGATTGTAGAGGCACCTCAATCTTTTGTTCTTTCCAAAGAAAGAGCTGGTGCTGATCACTATTCCAGTTCGCAATTCTCATCACGGTTTTTCCATCCTATGGTTACTAGTGTATTAATGCATCCCCTTGCTTTACATTGAACTATTACACTTTTTTGCATTACGAAGTCTGTGTAATTCATTGAGGATTGCTATTTACTGCACTACTTTTCCCAGCCCCTTGGTTACACAGATGTCAGGTTAATACTACAACCTTTGGACTGGCCTTTCTCTTAAAAAAAAAATCAACTAAAAAAAAATCAAAAGTCAAGCTATGTGTTATACTAACAGGTGTCATTTCCCAGCAAGGTGAATATTGTTTATAGTTCTCTCAAGTCTGAGTGATCCCTTACAGGTCTTGCCCAGGATGACTAGCTCATGAAACATCTTTGAGCCTAAATTCCTCAAAAATCGAGATGATGATTCTTACCAAGAAACAGAAGATAATTAAGGGCACAAGTGGGCGCTGGGGGTCAGGTGGGATGGCATTATAAATGCACAGTTGTGTATTTTTCAGTCTGATTTTTTTTTAATTTGGGCTTAGCTTTCAGCGAAGGCTAAAGCAGCAGGACAGAATTTAAACTCTGCTTATATGGTCCGTCTCTACTTCCCTTGCGTTGGGACGAACACCAGCAGGATCTGCTGTGTATGAACAGTACACAGGCAAAACAGACGAACGTCCATCAGTGAGTAGGTTAATACCGCCAAACCGATTCAACTTCAGTGTGACTTGTTTTTTAACCCACACTTCAGGAGGTGGCTACGTGGTATCTAATATGCATGAGCCTCTATACACTATACAGCACTTACAGCACATTCTACAAAGCTACTCCTTTTATAAGTTAAAACCTACAATACATTTTTAACCAGTTCTTGAGTATTCTAAAAGGAAATGTTTTCTATTTCCAAGCCAGAACTAGACATTTCTTCTACAGAATATGATGTTTGAAAATCAGTTCTTCCTATTATAGATTTCTCCCTCAGCTTGTAGAAAATCCATGATTCCCTAAACATTGGTCTTTGAAAGCACATTGACTAAAATCTTCATGCCTAATTCATGAAGTGTAGTCTGGAGATTAGTGGAGCTGGACATAGACCAGGAATACTTTATCATATTCTAATAAGCAGAGGCTGAAAATTGCATTTCTAAAGCTACCGTATTAAAGGGCACACTGCAAAACATGACCCAAACATAACTCAGTAGTTCTACACTGTCTGTAAAGGCTTTGATATGATAAAGTATGCTGACGAGGGGAATAAACACAACTAGAAATTTCTATATTTAAGAAGGGGGGGGAACAGCAAACACTACATGTATACATCAAAGCATATATTGTATATTATAAACTCATATAATGTGATCCCAATGGAACAACCCTCGTACTGTTATCGATTATTTCAACACACCACAGAACATCATTGCAATAACATAAAATTAGGCTTATGTAGCAAATGTGACAGTAAAAAAGGCTAGTAAAAATAGTTTGTGAGGCTAACGTAATCATTACCATAAAATTCTTAATGGCATCTTGCCATACAATACACCAGAAAAATGCAAAAATTAAAATTACTAGAGGCAAAACATGAATATTTTTGACTTATGGTGTTTGTGTTATTTAAAAAGTAAATTGCTCACCACTCCTTTTTTTTGTTTAGTTGCAGATATTTTGCTACAACATAACTAGATTAAAAAAGGAATGATATATGCCAAGGTTTCTAATTCCCCAAGAGCAGGTTCTGCAAGTAGTAGAAACCTTGGAAAAAGATCTTTTAATACAATAGATTTTTCTTCTTATATATAAAGGCGAAGATAGGCATCTCTCCCATCTCCTCACCCCATGGGACCACGTTACAGTGTCAGGATCTGGTCTGGGAACAAGATAGACACTGAACAGCCCTGGATCAGGGAAGTACCACAAATCACACTGGAAAGAAAGACAAAGCCATAGACCACTGCATATTTCTATACATCTTTTCCACCCTCTGCAAGTGCACGGACAGCAGAGCACTTCCAGGAGAGGTGTTCCAGGTGAGAAGACAAGTCTGTTGCAGAGGCACGGGGCACACCCACAGCAATTCCCACTCATCCAAGCAAACTCACATCTTGCGAACATTACTCTGTCATCCATGCCTGAAAATCTGTAATGTTTCCTGTCACTATGCCTCTTCCATCTTTCTTCAAGTCTTAATACCTCCAGAGAAGTCCAGCCCTATTTACAGGCTAAGCACTGTCTCTAGATTTGGTACCTTGGTCTGGTCCTGGGAAATTCCTAAATTAAGTAGAATCCAGATGTTGCTAACCTGGGGAACTGTTGCTATGTTCTGTAACTTGTGGTGGCTGCTCATTACCTGGGTAATGGGATTGGGCAAAGCACAAAAGACAGGCCACATATCACCTATAAACCAAAAGTAAGTAGTGTAAATTGAGAAAACACTAAAGTTGTCAGTACCTACGTTCATAGCAGTCATCCATTGTTACTGGCTCCTAATATCTGATTACTTATTGTTTTATCTGTATGTTTAAGACAGAACTTCAGCAATTAACTTACCAATTTTTTCCAGGAATAAACATCAACTTTTTTTTTAAAAAAAATGTCTCTCTAGAGTCTAAGGAATTGCTACAGGGCTCTTTCCCACTTCAGCAGTGGTCATGGAACACACAAAACTTGGGCAGGGATGTTGTATTAAGAAAAAATGAAGAGAAAGAACAAAGAACTGTTTGGTCAGAGCTGCAAGACTTGAAATGAGTGAAAACCATCAGTCACAGTGACCAACAGACCCTGGCAGTATAAACAAGGGAGAAATGATAGTCAATAAAATCACAATTAGGTACACTGAGTGTCAGCATTCCTG
>NW_010426188.1:121440-147833 GCF_000710305.1 Buceros rhinoceros silvestris | reverse complement strand
TGCGTGCTCACAATCAAGGAAATCAATAACTAACACTGAAAATTCTCCACTACTTGCTTTGGTTTTATATTTTCCATTTATTTATTTATTTGGCTTCCCCAGCTGATTCCACCAAGAGTATCTTTAATAAAAACCAGTTCCAGTTACTGGCTATGGTGGAACAGGAACCACGTGCAAGAGAGCTAGGGAGGCCTACAAGTTTACTATTGAAATTAAAGTGGAGGGAGTAAAAACAACAGGTTTACAAATAAGTTAAGCGACTGGACACTGTTCTTCACACACAGTCAATTTATAGACAGGAAACTGTGTAAGGCAGCAGCTTCTCCTGCTCCAGAGCTCCTTGCCACAGAGGAGTCCTTAGTGTTAGGAACCTGCAGAGAATTAATCTATCTGGTAAAAAGTCAGAAGTGGCATGTCTCATGACAAAACCAACAGAAATTCACAGTAAAGACAGCAGCTGTTGCTGCTTCCAGGAACCCATTTCTCACTCAGCTCACTGCAGCATAGCACGTCTTTCTGAGTACTTTCCAAACACGCATATAGCCAAAGGAATTCAAGCATCTCTGCAGTTTGCCAGGAATGTGTACAACTGCAGTGGGTAGTTTATTGAAAAACGGCTCTTTTAATAATTCTTCAATATTACCTCTGGGAATTTTCAAATACACCTACACACGAATCACACTGATGATTTAGTCAGAGTAACAGTTTGCCAACAAACACAAGCTTTCTTGCTGTATCTTCGAAATTTATGGGTTTCATTCCTATAGTGATATGGAGCACAAACTTCTTTAGGTCTCCTCATTCTGAACATCCATCATTCAGCGGTGTATCAAAGAACTCCTCTCCAAGTGTACTAAGGTTTAAGTGTTGAAAATGGATGGCTCTAGAAGGACCCTGAAATGCGAGCTGCTTTAACACTTCTTCAGGTATATTTTCATTAGCAGCGTGCGGGTACCACCAACCTATAAAAACTGGTTCATATCTTCTGGAAATAGTAATTTCTAGGCAGGAATTGTACCTTATTTAACATAATGCATGTAAATGCACATTTAATGCAGAAACTTAATGATTCAAGTGGCTCCTGACAGCAGCAAGCTCCTATATTTTAGAATATTTTACACTTGTATGAGAAAGGCTTTGGCAGAAGTTTTGTAACACGGCATAGACCAAGAAGTGCCCTGCCTTTTCCACCAATATAAAATTCTTGATCTTAAGCTGTATAAACACAAGATATCAACTGCGACAAATGCCCTTCTCTATCTGCAACATCTTCCTCCTGCTGTTTTCCATACATAATAGGTACAAATCACACAATATGTGAAAAGAAAAAATAGCATTTTGCCTGATCAGTGTCTGTTTACAGTAATCAGAGAGAAAAAGTGAATGACTCCTATAATGACATTTTATAGCTTGTTTCCAATCAATAAGACAGTTATTTTGAAAGATTCACATAAGTTTAGAATCAATTATGAATGGAAAGGAAAATGAAAAAAGGTGAATATTACTGGCTGGAGATTTGTTCATTTGAGAGTTGTATTTTTTCCATCTTGCCAGACTCTTGTAAGTGATGCAGCACAGTTGAGCTCTGCAGTAAATGCTTCACCATTCACCATCGTCAGGAATCAGTCTGGTGACTTGAAATTGAGCATATTTACTTCTAAAACATTTACTGTGTTCTCTGTGAATACTAGATGTTAACGATATTATTTGTAAACTCTTCTATACACAATACTACCGTGAAATACAGCTCTTGCTACGAGGAACTTTTCCTCTTATTTTATGCTCTTGAAAAATATCTCATTTAAACATTTAGAACATATAAATAAAAAGGGGAAAGTATTGAAAGATGTAATAATTGAAGCTCAAAAAAACCAACCACAACAAAAAAATTGTTATTTTAGAAGAATATCTGCCATTCTACGAGCAAGCTGCAGTAGTGGAGGAGGGGGACAAGGAGCTCACACTGTGGTGAGTGCAAATGAAATGAGAGAGATGTCATTAAGAGTTTGCTAAACGGCAAAATGTCCTTGGCGTCACTGGGGGGAGAAAGACAAAGGGAGACAGTGAGTCACTTTATGTGGTTGTTCTCAGCTCTTCTGTCCTGCCTTTAAACTTGGATCCTGTTCCTTTTTACAACAATGGAGGAAAAGGAGGAAAAGCGGGTGCAAAGTGGATGCAAATCAAACCACAGACAAGTAAGGCTCCCCTTTAAGTCAACACAATTCTTTCGTAATAAATACCCCCCAGAAGCCTCTTACCAACTGTGGTCACCATTTGGCCCCACAGCTCATGTTCCCTTGTAGTTATAGCAGAGTTTACCTCAACACTGCTTGCAACCCTTTCTGACATGCTAAATAATATTTCTAGGTTTTAAACACTCATCCCCTTTGGGTACTTTATTGTTTCAAACAGGAGAAGGTTCTGCACTTCATAGTCCTGAGGGTCTTCCTCATTCAGCCTCTAGTGTCCCTACAATGCTAGAAATTTTCTCTCTCCAAGTAAATATCCAAATAGATAATGCTTACAGGAATTGGCCTTTTTTTTTTTAAGGGGATGTGGAAGGAGAAAGTAACCTCATTTTTAATGATGACACACACACCATTCATGTAAAAATCGCCATTCCGAATAAAATATTTAACCTGAAAAACTGGGGTTCCAGATTCCACAGGAGCCACACTGAGGAACTGGCTGTATAATGTAACTTGAACTTTCTTGCTTTTGCTTTTACTAAGGATATTAGAAAGAAGAATAGCAATGGATTTACAGCTCCTGAAACAAAAAATGAAAATCTTAACTCCACACATTTTTGTGGATAAATTTGTCTCACAAACCAGCGTCTCCACTGACATGAACCCAACAGCTGACTCTCTTATCAGTAAAGCACAACTAACGACGTTGTGGAGTACCATTATCTTTCCTATGATTATCCACTATGAAAACAAGATGGTTCCTGATCCAGCACTATATTTTAAATTTTAACAGTATCCCTGCCAGTCCAGAGCTACTCTTAATGAAACATGGAGATGGATTTGGAACAATGTGATATCAAAATCTTATGTATTCTTACATTTCATATTCTAATGAGGAGTTAAAAAGAATCCAAACAGGTTCTTTTCATTGTGTAATAATAGCAAAAATTTGACAAAAATTTATAATTACTTTGCATCTCCCCCAAAAAATGAAATATTTTGTAGATGGAAAAAATAAGTAATGCTCTACCAAGTTCTGCTTTAACAAAATACACACTGAAGTCTTAAGGATTACCACTAATGAAGGAAAAAATGCACATTAAAGGACCAAATGACAATGCCTTCACCTGTCAATACGCTTATTAATAAAACCAGAAAAAGGCAAACCACTGTGTAAAATCCCCACATATCTCTTGAACTCTTTATATATTTGAGTACTGTGCTGGAGCCCTCACTGTGTGGCTATAGGTGCTGCCGTTTAATAAAAATACCAAATACTGCAATACCCATCATGCAGCTTTAAGACTTGGCCAAATCAGTCACGAAACTTCATCTGTTCACAGACATCCGAACACATTGTTTATGTTCAGGCTTCTTCCTCTGCACAATTCTTCGCAACCCCGGAGATAGATTGTGATAGAAAATTTCTGGCAGTTTAGTCTCCTGATACACGTCTTTTCACTAAATTCTCTCCGTTTGCTTCTTAAAGGAACGTATGATCTATAATTCTAGTCTGAGTGGAAACATTTCTGTATTTTGCTATGAGGATTTATATCACATTACCAACACCAACATGTGATATTTATTCCTTTCCCGACTCCTTTTTGTGCAACTTCTCAGAATCCTTTAGCTGCTTTGCCATTAACCACTAAAATGCTAGAATGACAGCCATGCCGTGGAGCAACGTGGATGAAGTAGAATTTATTCTGTAATGTACAAATGCATCCCTGACAGAATTTCCAGTGTGAACTAAGATCTCAAAGGACTTTCAACAATGTCAAAAGAGCACTTGTGTGGAGAAGACACGCAGCACCTCCCTGTTTGGAGATGAGACTCTAACCAGCTTTAGTTCTGATAAGATGCTTTACCTGAGGTATTCAATTACATCCCTACCAGACTGTGCTGAAGGAATATTTAAAGTCTGCTTTGCCCTTGACTCTTGATTCTGCATGTCAAAAACACTTAACTCAAACCCTTTTGGATTACCAATACTGCATTAAGTTCATTGACTCCTGTACCAGATTATCCAGGACCAGATGAACTGGTATCACACAGAGAGATATTGATGCTGTTTTAATAGTAGACGAAACCAGCTCAGCTTTATAAACATTTTAATTTTGAGGGGAGGGTTGGTGGGCTAGGAAAAAATAAACAGCTCTTCCTCACAAACTGCAGTCAAGTATTTTATGGAATCATGCCTTGAAATTACTGTGAAAATTCAGAAATTTAGTGAAACAGATAGATCCTCAAGAAAATGCTCTTGTTTGAGAAGTTCTGGTTTGTGAAGCCACAGAACTGTCCACACTAATCTACAGCTCCCCTTGCTGGGTCAGCTGCTGAATTGCATTCAGGCAGTGGCAAACAAAGTATTTGAAACGTTTAGACTTACAAAATGTGCATCATACTCATGTGCCATTGTGCACAATGAGCTTCTGTGCTGTACACATTGCTTAGAGATGGAGCTTCACCAGTGCAAGACAAATTTCAGACACACTTCAGTGCTGAAACTGAAGAGACGACTCAATCAAAAACCAAAGCTGTATACCCAGTTCTCCCTGCCTCCTAGGTTTCCACAGTCTGCCTTGATTATCACAGGGAATCCTCACTTCTCTTCCTTATCCCTCCCACTCTGAAAGATGTCAATGAAAAGACTGTTTTTCAGAATCATGATGAATGGGACTTATAATCTGGTAAGAGCTGTACTCAAAAGCATAACCAGTCCTTGCTCGGTTACTAGAAATGAGCATGCCACAGCACATCTTGGGCAGGCCACCTGCAAAGTTAGCGGTTTGTGCTCTCTCATAGAAAGGGGTATTGCTAATGGTTGCCCCTCTACGGGCTTTTTTACTTTAATAAAAACTAGGTATCTCAGTAAATCTGGGGGGTTTGTGAAGTACATTGTATCTGTCACCAGTTATTCACAAACAGCCATAAACACACGGCAAAGGTTTTACTTTCTTGAAATATCATGACAGTTTTCCTAACAAAGAGTAAAATACACTCTATATACCAGTCAACTTGATCTCTAATGCAACACCAATTGCTTAGACAAATGATTCAACACCCTTCCTCATTCCAAACACACGGTACTCAGGTAGCAGCATCAAGGATGTTGGGATGGAACTCCATCTGCAGAAACATTTCCTTTTCCCTTCAGCTTTCTGGGTTCAATTTGCATTTTCAGGTAACTAAGTGTGTCTCTCATGCTTTTGTCTGAAGAATTTTATCTTCGTTAGTTATCTTGACATCACTGTGGTGATATAACAGATAATAATATGCTTGGAGAGTAAATGATAGCTGCGGTGGGTTTGACACAAACATGAGACTCTCTCGTATTGGTTTGGATAGGAACACAGACACGGGTGTACAATACATATTGCTGTAGAAGTTTTGTAGAAAAAAAAATCCTATCCAGGGAATATAATAACTTAGGCAACTGTATCGTCTAATGACATTTTTTTATCTGAACCCAGTGAAAATTCGGACCCCCGATACATTTTTTTGGTTCAAACTAGTGCATAGAGACAAAGTGTAATTATGATTATTTGTTTGGATGAGAAGTATTCCTAGTTTTCTTTCTTCTTAGTGACTTTGCACTCCCGTCATTAAAATAATTGTTACAACTGACTTAAAACAAAAAATAGAAAAAGAAAGAGGAAGCAAACAATATGGAAGTCAACAAACATACAACTAAAAAATATAGATCTATTTTTTATATGCCTCTGACACCCTTTTGACCATGTATTGACCATTTGTGACCACTTTGCTTAGACTAAACCGATCTATAAGGTGCTCATCCAGAATGTAAAACTGAATTTTTTTACTCTTACATAATTGATAGTTCAGAATAAGACGAGAAGTTTACACTGCTATAAACTCACAACACAAAGCAGCGAGACCAAAACATACTGAAACAATAACTAACAATAATTAGTGCTGCTACTAGCAAATGAAATATTTTTTAAATGCTTTAACAGTCAGAGGTAAATTTGACACATTTGTCAATTTTCAAAGGAGTCTGGAGTGATTAGTTTTAGGGGTCAGCCTCTTTAAGGTCATTGTGAGACCACAGATTTTACTTTCAAATTAAGAACAAGAAAAATAATAACCAGAAGTTTACACACACAGAGAGACACACAAAGTGACTAGCTGGTACAGGCATTTGTGAAGTCAGCCTGTCACCCACTGAACAGAACCCCACTTACCAGACATAATTTTTCTGAAAAATAACCTTGATAGGTAAAGATAAAGCACACAGACAATTTACTGCTATTACAAAGTTCTTCAAACTGTGTGCCAACACTCATCCTCTTCAAAATAAACCAGGGAGCACTAGGTCTCATGTTACAAAGTCTCTACAATTACAGAACACTTTCCAAAATGCTAACAATAAACCTAAACCAAAAATCAATACTATTAATTTGTGAGATGGATGCTAAAAAAATCAAAACTGCCACCGTTCAAAAGTGTTAAAACATAAACACAATGGAAGTCTTAAATGTGCTTTAAAACACAATTTAAAAATACCAGTTACAAGTTTTTTTAATCTAAATTTAAAACCCATGTTGCTTATTTATTCCTATGAAAAAGGATAGAGCAGATGAATTGTGAATTATGTTAACAGACATTTTCCCAGCCACAGAAACTGTTGGCTTAATGCCCAAGGAATACAATAGCCACATGTTCACAATCTTTAATTATCCAATTAATGTAGTGTCGTTTTAGCAATTAGTTCAGATGACCATATGTAACTTCTTACACATAGCCCGCTCTTACCATGACCAGAATGCCAAATGTACCAAGATGTGTTTACTCTAAACGCCCAGCTTGGACACTGGAAGGACTTCCATAATTACCTATGTTTAACGCACTGTGACTTCTGCTATTAGACTCTTTCTGAAACCGATTCTGTTTCTTCAGTAAGGGTGATTTTTGCAGTCTTGTTCATTTGAACCTGCAATCCAAACTCTGTATTTAGTTATCTCCTGTAATGGTAAAACAACACTGTCATGACGAGGTCACAGCAGAGCTGTCAGAAAACAGCTTGGTTCAGTTTTGGTGGTTTCTTCATACAAAAATTGAAAACCAGCCTCGTACAGCATATGCACAGACAATGCAAAACCTGCCTCCCCACGTTCCTTACAAAGCTCTATGGCCGATCTACTTGCGTTAAGCTGTGTGTCCTGACAGCGGTGTAGGTGGGAAGGGTGAAGGAGCGCTCTTTTACAGTACTGCAACACAACCCCGGGCGCACTGCGTGCTCCTGCTTGGTTCAGGGCCAGCAGGCTGCTGCCTGTCAGTGCCAGGTGGCTGCCAGGTCAGCTCTGCGAAGGCAATGAGCCGAGGCAAAGCCAGCGCATCGTGTCCCTTCATCGACCCGGAGCGGGCTGCAGGAGACAGCAGCAGGATCTCACCAGCACAGAGGAACCTTGAGAGACACCATGTCTCCTTCCTCTAAAGCCATTACGCTTATCGAACATGATTTAGCTTGCTCAGTAGACCCCATTCTCATACTTAGTGTTATATCATGCTTTACAGCTCAAGTTACATTCTAGAAGAAATGAAGGCAAGGCTGTAGATTACATTACACTCTCCTTTTTTGAAGCATATGGCATTGGCCTCATGGCTTATGTGGAATCTACGTGAAAATTAGCTTCCCTGGAACATTCAGACTCAACAGGTAAAAGCTTGTATTCCTCACATAAGGAACATTCCCATATTCCTCCAGTAAGAAGTTCTATATTCTCACTGATTTAGGATCTGGCCCCAAGTACAACTTCTAGTTGCTCCAGTGATACAAACAATGTAAAAATACTAACAAAGACTAGAGGCTGGCAGAAGTGATTCCTGAGTTCAGTACAAAGGAATACAAGAGAAAGCTGAAGATTAAAGCAGAACGTCTGCTTGAAATTAATACAAAATACTTTGCGTATTATCTGGCCACCACAGTATTAAGCACTAAATAAATTCAGGAAAAACTATTTTCTGTCACAATATTTCTCTGCAGCAAAAAGATAAGTTATTTTCTCCTCAGGATATCAAACTATAATCACTAGTGTAAGGTAACTGTTAAAGAAAGGAAGGAAAAAGCAAATGGTGCATGCATAAATACCTTGAATTTCTATTGTTTATACAACTGCATTTGGATGAAGGTGTACATACAGATAGACACGTGGGTCGTTATTTCTTCTTAATTGGCTTCATTTCTCTCTAAAGACTCTTTCAATATATAGAAGTATTTTAATGTAAAATTCATATCAACCTAAATGAATAGGTTAGCATTACATTTTGCTGTCACTGTAATTTATGAATACTCAAAATGTTGACTCATAAGGCATATTGCTGTAGATCACTTCATTCATAATAAAGACATTATTTTTTGCACCTTTTGTTCCGTCCTTCATTGTGACTATCTGTCCGCATTGCACAGGGCCTGTTTTACACCAGGGTTTTTAGGAAAACAAGTACAACTGGCTGACCTGTGGTCTCTGATACAAGCTACAGCTTCCAAGATACTTTTCATACCAGCCACAAATCTGCTGTAATAGCTGGACACTCTATTCAACAAGGAACCTTCCAATTATACACCTACGGACCTGTACGGAAGTACTGGAGGAGCACAGCTACCGCAGGAGCTCTTAAGATAATTTCCTCTGACAACAAGGGAAGTTATTCCCCATTGCAAAGAAAAAAAAAAAGATTGTTCTGTCCGGAGGGACAGAAACTTTTGGGGGGTGAAACAGCTTAACTTGACTTCTACCATACATTCCCAGGCAAAAACCAATAAACCCCTTGAACGCTGGACCCATTTACCACCACCAGATTCACACTCTGATTAAAATCCAGCCTTCTGTACCGATTATGACAGCATAAAGCCCTTAGGAGAATGAAAAAACATTAGAAGTGAGAGAGTCAGTATTCGTTTTGGCCATGGCAATGAACGCTTGCACACGGGGAGGAGTGAAAAATACCTGGACATTTCCCTTGATGATAAAATTTGCAACAGCCTGGTCTTTTCTGCAGAAGTTTGTTTGAAGAACGAAGGGATAAAGGAGATGCATTTATAAGATTCTTCAAGATTACTCTGATTACTTCCCCCCTTTCTAACGCAGAGTATATTGAAGCCTCTTTAAAAAATTCATACTGTGGAATCATTCTGTGCAACCGTAAGAAGAAAACTGTCAGACAACATTCCCAATTCAATATTACATTGTGCTTCAAGAAAAGATTTCCATATATTCTAGATTAAAAAAAGTCTCATAAATAAATGATAATCCATTGCTTGCACTGAAAAATGAAAAATAATTTTCCGTTTGCATTTTACTCTGCAGACTAAAATTTAATCTCTCTTTTAATATAGTCTTTGTATATACAGAGAAGTACGAAGATGTAACCTTATGAAAATTGATTTTTTTTTTACATGGTTAAAAAATGTTTCTACCAGTGTTTATCTAGAAATCTTACTTTTATGAGTGCTGGAATATATCACATACTGATAACTCAAACAGATTATTTCAAACAAATTATGATAATGTTCTTTTTTTAAAAGAGAAGGGAGGAAACCTAGATTTTTAACACTAAGCAGCATAGAGACAATGATGAAGAAAAGGGAAACTCCTAAGAGGTTGCTACGTCTGGCCTCAGTTCAACAGAAATCTCTTAGCAATTTTGTAGAATTTATTGTAACAAGACTTTGATATGGTTTACATAAATCTAAAATAATATAAACATATACTACATATGTGTGCATATATAAAAATAAATTTACATTTTAAGTAATGTGATGTGTTAGTGTTGGACAGAATATAAATTATATAGTACAAACTACCTATAACCCAAATTCACTGGCAGGATTAGAGGACAGTGAACTTCTTTTAGCTGATACAAGAAAACCAAATAAAATGTTAATTCTCATAAAATAACTTTTCAAATCCTGAACTTTTTTTTTTAAATGATGAAATAATTTTCCCTGACGATGTTTAATTTGTCAAGAAAAACAAACCACGACACAAAAACCAACTACATAATTCACCACAAAACATTCTGGTTCTGTGTAGAAAAGCAGCAGAACACAAAGTTAGCTTCACAATTCCGACAAAGAGGCATCTTCCTCTTGTGATGTGGGAGTGACCTGGTTTAATTCCCCTCTCTGCCTGGGGGCACCGGTACTCATCGCCTGTCTCTGTTGATAGCTATGTGGTGGCTGAGGGCCCCTCACTTCTCTCCTTGATACAAATCCACTTTCTGTAAGTAATTAAAGTTCCACTGAAGCAGGTACTGAAACCCCAGTGGTCCTCTTCCCGGGTAAAAGCCACAATCACCAGCCAAAAGGGTCATTCCCACTCACTTTATTTCTCAATTAGTAGTTACTCCACACAAGATAAAACAGGACAAATGCAGTCCTATTGCTAAAGCACTGCTTTGGCAGAGCCGTTCGGAGACCTTGCGGGGAAAGGCAGGCTGCGGGACAGAAATCCTGAACTCGAGGTAGCAGCTAAGATATCATTTTGTATTCGGTTTTGTAGGGAAGAACTGAACAGTCAGTGTGGCACGAGAACGAAAGGGATTCCCTGCCCCACGAGTATTCATCTAACAACCTACCTCTGATGTGCGAACAGTTCTGGGGTTCCTTCCATCCTAGAATAATTTATTATTTTTCTTTAAATATATTCAGTTGCTGTAAAAACCTTGTCATCAGTTGCTTCTACCACTGGCGAAGGAAAGAGTTGCAGCGTTGTGGGGGCCTGCATAAACACTTGTTCTAGTCAAAGGAAGTACTTTGACGTTGAGGAAGCTGCAAAAAGGTTCCAAAAACTTAGAAATTCTATAGCAACGATTTTCTGGTTGAGATTTGGCCCTATAAATGACTTGCATTTAAATACCCAGATAGGTATGTGTATCTTTCAACCGTGGTGGTATTTCATCATCACTTATCTAACCTGGAACACCACCAGGAAAATAGTATGAAAAAGCCCCCATAATTGGCTGCTAACAGGATGCTGTCAGTATGCAAATGTAACAGCAATGTATTTTTAGGAGACCTGCATACGGCTATAAGAACATTTTCAAAAGTGTGAACATTATTTCTAAAATGGGAGAAAAGTCCCACATTTTAAATGGGAATTCTCACTAATGGAATTACTCTCTTCACTTCGGGAAGTGCTAATTTTCCTGCTCACTAGAAGCTTAGTAAAAGTGCTGTATTTTGTCCCTAATTGTGATTAATCAGTGCGGCACTGTGAATGACAGCAGTTCCTTTTCAAACAAGGCAATTTTCAAAATTTGGCAAAGTGTCCACGTTATGCAAATTACTTCATAATTGTTCTGCATGCTAAAAGAAAGGAACAGAACTCCAGGCCTCAAAAATATAAGC
This sequence comes from Buceros rhinoceros silvestris, assembly GCF_000710305.1. Taxonomy (NCBI): domain Eukaryota; kingdom Metazoa; phylum Chordata; class Aves; order Bucerotiformes; family Bucerotidae; genus Buceros; species Buceros rhinoceros. The sequence goes on along the minus strand of NW_010426188.1, from coordinate 136,271 downwards.
ATTCTGCAGGAGAAGTAATACCCTGGCCAATGCCAGGCACAGGCAAACACCACACCTGCAGACGTTGGCAGCCAGCTGAGGACACTGAAACTTTGTTCCTGCCACGAGCTGCAGCATGCAGAAGCCAGTGGCCATCACTGCTGACACTGCACAAGGTACCTGGGACAGAGGTGAGGTGATGGTGGATACATTGGGCGGTGAAACTTGGCGGAGATGCTGGCACCTCTCTGTTGTTACCAACAGCTCCTCTTCCACCCCAGTCCCAGATGTGCAGGAACAAGCCAGCCCAGTACACTGCAAATCTCACCCCAGCCCAAGCCCTTCTCTGTACCTCACTTCCCCATGGCAGAAGAGGGTCTCGCAGCCTTGGTTTTTGTCTGCACTGTTGGGAAGCCTTGGGCAGGCTCTAACCAAACCAAAATGACTTCAAAATATTTGAGAATTACTCCTGCAATGTCCACACAGTTAATTCTTTACAAAACTTGTATCAACACATACCTTGCTGATAAACAGTCTGCTGGTAAAATAAAAAGGCAAAACCAGAGAAAAACCATTGCTTACCTAATGAATATACCAAAGACAAATATTTCCACTGCTTCCAATAAACACACAATATTTCTGTTTACTCTGACAAATTTCCAAAGCTGCACGTGTCAAAAAAGCTGCAATGTCACTGGATTAATTCTTTAAACAAAATAAAAAGATCCTTATATATTTCTTATCATTAAAATATAAAATAGTATTCAGAGATGGGATGTATTCTCCGACTATCAGAAGCATCATTTTGCAATGTGTTCTTGTCCCTAGTGAAGCTGAGTCTGTACAAAGGTGCTGGTAATGGCAGCAGGCCATACGTGCTGAAAATAAGGCACACGAATCTCACAGCAACGGCATCTACGAGATGACAGCATCATCGTACGGTGCAACTTAGAATACTTTTCTATCCCCAGAAGCTAGGATTTTTCCTAACAGGAATAACACCTTTTCTATTTTTTTTCCTAGCTAATAGAATAACAATAACTAGATCTCAAGCATAATCACAATATTGTTTTGGCTACAGCTTATTTGAGAATGGCCCTTAAATTTAAAAAAAAAAAAATAATAGAGAAAGCTTGAGATACACTTACTGAAATCACTGACTATAATACCATTTTCCCATTAATTTTTTACCTCTTGTTTCTGAGAGCCTGAAAGTTCTCTCTCAGAAATGTCATTTGAACATATGCGATGAGAAATATTTTTGTTCGTATCTTTGTCTGAATTAGATTTGGTTCAGGGTGAATTTTGGGGTGCACTAAAATGTGGTTCTCAAGCAACTCTTTCCATTTCATATTTTTAATAACAGTCAGTTTCCAAGGTCTGTAGCATGTGTAGTCAGTGTTTCTCAAAACAGGGGTTTCTGATTGTTACTTCAGGTTAAAATGTCTTACCACACAGCCATCTGGCTGCATGCACTAGTACACTCTTCAGAAATCCACAAACATTTTATAACTGCACTCTCCACTGTGCTGCGAGTGCAGCGATGGCAGCATGCACCCAAGTACAGTATGTAAATAAGACAAAGACTAATAATGCCTTCAATCCTTCGAGCGCAAAGGCTGCTGTAGTATGTAACGTAGCAACACATCTTCCATTACACCCTAAGATTAATAAGCCTCACGGAGACCTGGAAAATCTGACAGAAAACAAGGGCAATACGATGTTCATTTCTGTTTCATTAAACACGGGATGAGCTGATGGATCTCTCCACACTTTGTCACTTCGCACTGTTAATGGCTCTTTGACATTATTATTCACCGTGGGTGAGATTGTGTAACCTCTGCTCACATTGGTGAGCAATTACAAAAGTAGCCCCACTGGCAACTGCTTTAGAGAGGTTACCTGAAGCATATGGTACTTCGCAGCTCAGAGTGGCTGAACCTGACCATAAAAGACTGTTTGTAAAGTATTTTAGTAATGTGCAGATAGTTGGTGAAGGGCACATTAGTGGATACAAAGGTTTAATGCAGCAGTTAAAATTTCTGGTTTTTAGTAAGTTAAATAGTTGAGTAGTTGATACTTCTTCATCATCTTTATTTTTACCTGCATGTTTTTAGCTCCGATGGAACAGTTTTGCAATGTTACTTTTTCAAAGTGAGCAAATTAAATACTTGAAACAGGGACACTGTGAGGAATAGGAACACAACACGTGCAGCCAAAAGGTCCCTGCCCAGAGGCCCACCACCGCCCTCAGATATGACACAACGTGAAAAGCCCTGGGAGAAACAAAATAATTTCAACACAAGAAAGTTTATTATTTTTTCTTACTTATGTACTCAGAGTTTTACTTGTAGCATAGCTATAGAGCACAGGCACACCTTGCATTACCTTTCTTTTAGAACTGAGTATGGCAAACGAATCGGAAAATAAACAGCAGTGCTGAACGCAACCAGGAATGACCCACTCATTTTGAATGAACCAGGAATGACTCATTTCTGTGCACCTTCCTTCCCTATTTTCATCTGAAATTACTCTAATGAATGACAATTCTTTCCTTTTACTCAAGGTGCTCTCCTTTGTGAGACTCGGAGCATTACAGAAATAAGTAAACACTATTGTTCCTGCATGACAAATAGTCCAAAAACACACAAAATATGAAACAGCTTCTATTTCCAGCTCACTTTAAGTTCATACAGGCTTTCTTCTTTCCATTTGAAAATTTGACCATGCACAATTCACCCTGAACCAAATCTAATTCAGACAAAGAAACAAAAAAAAATATTTCTCATCACATATGTTCAAAGTGCAAAGCAGCTCAAAGTCATTTCTATTCTTGTCTCTAATCTTAGGTCTTTTCAGTATTTCTTCCACTGCTACATAATCACTGTGCTGAGCTGCTAGACATCTTCCCACACCGATCTACCGACTTGGAAGATAACTACACACTAGTTTTTTATGGTTTTATTTTTATTTGGCAACTAATAAAGAAAAATACCAATACAGTCCTAAAAAACAAGTCACTAGGGAGGTGGATGTTGCAGTCTAGAGAAGTTACAAAACTTCTATACGGTGCAAGCAAGTAGTGATGTCCAGCCGTTCCTTGATCACAATCTGCACGTGCAAACCCTCATGCAATTGTCATGTGGCTTCTCTGTCCAACTGTAAGTGAACAGCAAAACCTGAGAATTTCATATAATAGAGATCAATGCGGGGGTTACAAAACAATAACAAAGGACATCCACCCAATAAATACAATTAATGAACCAGCTTGAGAAAATTACTATCTGCCTGTAGGTATTACACAAACAGGAAAATGGAACATTACGTAAACATGAATCATGGCGGATTATGTGCTCAACTACAGTTCCAAGTTAAAAAAGCAAAATTAATATCACCGAATCTTCACATTTGCAAAGTGATGTGTAAATTATATGTTCAAATTTATAAATTAGATTTCCCCAGACAGTCATGGTGATTCCACAAATAGTTTCAGAAATAACTCTGGGTAAGTGATTAGCTTTCTATAGGCTTAGCAGACAACTTAAACCCAGGAATTTTTATAAACCAAACAATTCATTATATGAGGAATGCTGCATGAGTTGCAATACAACTTCTGTTCTGTCTTGAGCAGAATCCCAAACTCAAGTGGACACTATAATCACTCTGGGAGATATAAACATTAGGTTTTTTGCTACAGAGATGACTTTTAAAAAGTTGAGCTGGAAGCAAAACCTCAAAGATTTAACTAAGCCAGATGCTTGAAACCTAGAACAAGAACGGCAGCATGCCAGGAAAGTGAAGTTACTAAATAAGACATATGGCATACACTAAAGAGAGTCAATTCTGTGTATGCTGAAGATGCCTGAGATTCCTCAGCTGCATCTAAAACAACTTGATTCTGGAGAGGAACGGTATTAACCAAAGCATAAAAACAACTCAGGTCCATTGGACAGAGTCGTCAGGAAACAAATACAACGTGCCTAAACACCTGGTTTGGAAGTGTTTCATTTTCCTCAACACTGGTGTAGGAGATAAATACATCTGCCAAGGACTGAGATAGAAGGGGTAAACAATCAGATACATCACAAATCCAAACCAAATAAGCAAAGGGCTAATAAGCAAACAATTCAAGAAACACACAACCTTCAGTCCAGAGTTTTCAGCCATGAGACAAACTCCCACAATAAAAATGCAGAAAGTGGAAGATTTTCTTTACATGTAGGTCCTGAGCACAAACAGCAGATGATACACAAATTTGGTGCCAGTCTAAGCTTTGGCACTATATTTCAGGGACCAACACACATAAAAGATAGTCCATCATCGCTAACTGAACCAGCTCCAAAATTTGTATGTCTGCAGAGCAGTACGAGCGCTGCTCCTGAAATAGAAGAGTAAAATAATTACAGCCCCCTTTCAATATGCAAGAGTTTGGTGAAAAAAGCAGCAGTGGGGAAAAAGCTGTTAAAAATGAATAACTGATTTCTTGCACTATAAAGAATCTGAAAGGGACAGAGCTGAAAGTAAAATCTGAGAGTAGAACTAGAGACTGAATGATACAACAAGGAGATATCTGTTGTGTTCTCATGTCGGCAAAACGCTTCATCACATTGTCACAGAAGTGTGATGCAAGGCCACCTCTCTTCTCTCCGTGTACGTATTAAACCACTCCGCAGACGTGCACTCACACATCTATCTTTGTCTTTGGTCTTTGCAAACTAATTCCCTGCAGCATATGAACAAGTCTGCTCGTGTACCGTAATTTCCCAGAGAAGAAAAAACCATCTTTTACAAGTGTCTTTGTTACTAATGCTACTTAAAGAAACATTCGTTTCAATGCCACTAATTTCACTGAAGCTCCGCAATAGCCAACTTCTGAAGACAGAGCAATATAAAAAATGTAGACTCAAGTGACAGCTGAAGAATTGGGGTGATCTACAAGAAACTGCACAAACTGAGCAAAGAGAAAAGCGGGTGGATTAGTATTGCGTTCCTGTATGCTTGGGGTCACTAAGATGAATGTGCATGAGATTCTTTTGTCCATTTGTGCTATAATTTCACACACTAAGAACAAAATTGTGTTCTCTGATATGCTCACAGAAGTCCCTCTGGAATCACTGAGAATTATACGCCTGCATCTAAGGGCAGAATTTGGCCCTAAGTCATTAGTTAGAACTCTCTGCTGAAACCCTACAGAGAATAGGGGGTTTCAGAGGACGATGAGGATCAAACTGATGTAGCACACTCAGAGATTTGCTCTCACAGGAGACCATCAAATACTCCGACATTCCAAAACCTCCATCTGTAAAGACAAAAATCTTTGCAAGACTAACACACCATATTCGAGGAGGCTGCTCACAGTTAAAACAGACTTAAGCAGTATTAAAAACTGCTCTTCGACTGTAGTTGAATCAAAATTTAGAGGAGAAAAATAGCCCAAGATTTTCAGACCTATACAGAAGAGCATGTCATCTACTAGCAACCTAGTCTTTTCTCATGAAAAGACAAAACCTAACTTCAACAGAGCTGTTGTATGTGTGGTGCACAAGTTCATGGGCAGCCTTAAATCTGCTGAAGAACTGTCCTCAGCTGAAGGATAAGCTAGTGAAGATATTTTACCAAAATTTACTGCTACTTTCCTGAAGATTTTTGAAGCTTGTGCATATTTATATATATCTGTGCATTTAAACATACCTGTATGTATATTTTAGTGTTATTTCCTACTTTCTGTTCTAAAAGCACTGCCTATGCATTAATGAATGCCACTACAGTTGTTAATATTAAGATCTCATATCTGTTATTTATTTTGAGCTTTAAGTAAGCTGTTGAGAATAATGAGAAACAGTATTCTGCATCAAATGCTTTTAAATTTTAACAGTAATATTCAGCAATATTATTTGCGTCTGGTCCTACCTTCAGACAAATGATTCACTTCTGTGACAAGTACAGACTGTTTTATCTCAGGTATTTCCTGGGCACTTGCAGTACTCTGACTCTAAAAAACAAATCTGTGCTTCTCATCAACTGTAGCAATAGAATTTTTCTTTTGTTTTCATCAAGGACTGACAATACTCCAATTCACCCTGGCTGCAAAGTAACAGCTTAAAAAACCCCCACACTATTTAATTCTAAACTCTACCGTATCTGTTGCAGGATAGGCTGGCATTTGCTGTTAAAGCAGAAAATTACAAGAAGGGCCTAATTGACCCTCTTGTGTCTTTGAAAAATCCTGTCTGTTGTCTCTAATTGACCCTCTAGATACCTTTATGGAACAATGAATGAATCCTCAGTAAATAATGGACGGTGATGATTAATAGCCCTGGTTTGGCTGGACCTCTGACTCATGGAGTTGTGCTACTGAACATTTTTTGTTTGTTTGTTTTTTACCATCACAGTTCTATGTACTTTATAAAAAAAATATTTTGAGATAAAAATATCCTGCAATAAATAACATGAAAAGTTAAAAAAATTAAATGCTACCTCACATAACGTAATGAAAAATAGAATTATTGGAATTATTCAAAATGGCTTTCCATCACCACCTTTTTTCATGTTTCAGTAACATGTCATATATTCATATGCTGGATCTAGAAAGAAAAAAAAATTACCATAATGGATCCCTCTCAGAAGACATTATTTATTTCTTTACTATGCATTCTACTCAATAATAACAATGTCATATTTCTTTCTCTTGACTCTTTATTGCAACCAAAATCTATGATACTAAGATACTTTTAGATTTGGGTTCATTATAATGCTGTCAGAAAACATTATGAAAACATCTCCAAGTGTCTCTTCTCTTATTTAATAACTCTAATGTCTAATGTTTCCAGGCTTGTCAAATTATAAACACAAATATGTTAAGTTACAGCATTACTCTGAAATATCACAGAGAAACCTTGCTGTGTTTTGAAAATAGTATTTACAACTTAGTAAAACAACTGGCTCAATGCCAGTCCAAGACATCACGCGCAGCACCAAATGTTCACATATATCATCTTTCCTACAGCACAATGACATTTGGTGATGCCATTGAAAATCACTGTCTAAAATTCCCCATCCCATCCTGAATACGTCAAAAAAATAAAGGACAACTCAACCTGTTCTTGCACTACATGTAAGTAAAAAAACCAGGAAGTTCTAACAAATTCCCTTTTCCAGATTTAAGAAATGGGCATTCCTCTTTAAATGTGAAAAACACGAGCATGGAATGTGTAAGTTTGTTTAGATAGCTGATCCGGACAAAGCAGTTTAAGCTCAACCTTTCAAAAACAACCCACTAGGAAAGCTCCACAAGATCTCAAACAAAAAGAAGCGCTCCAGGTCTTCCAGTGAAGAAATAGATCACATTTATCTAGTTTTCTGCATCCTAAATTCCCTTGGATACAAGCTGGGACTTGTTGGCCTATTTATGAACCTTTTATAACACTGAAGATAAATGTAGGACCCGAGGTTAATTAAGCAGTTTTGAACTGTTCCTAACACTCACGGAACTTAAGTAAATACCATCATAATTTTATCATGGGAAAACTGACTTGTCCAAGCTCACAGAGAATATCTGTAAATTTAGTCTTTAGCTAACCCCAGATCATCCCAAAAAGATGGGTATTTTAAACCCAGTAGAACAGTTTTCACAGCAGATACCTCAATTCATTGCAAGTAAATTGAAATATGAGGCTTTTAAGGCTAAGACTAATAGAATACATATTTAATCACGAAAACAAATATTTGCTTACTGAAATTTGCCCTTCTCTTTAATGCAGTTTAGTTTCTTACAGGCATTTATCCTGATCTCCCAGGAGAAGATGTCTCTCACTGCCGATTCACTGACAGTTGCCCTCAGTAAAAATGTGCATGCTTTCAGAAAGATTGTACGATCTGGGCAAGTAAAGTTTGTGATGACTGTACTAAACTGCCTGCGAATAAGCAATAGCTATGGGGAGAGGTTACCTGGGAAGCAAGAATATTTCCTAAGTTCACTCATTTAGTGTAGGCGCAGCATCCGTCTCCGAATGATCTAGATAAGCAGTTGAGTCAACCGATTACTGGTGTTGTGAGAGGCAGAGATACGATACAGCATTTCACATGGTTCTAAATGTTTTATATACTTCCTGAAAATTCAGAGTCACAGAACAGCTGAGGTTGGGAGAGACCTCTGGAGATCATCTAGTCTGTGCTGCTCAGAGCAGGGTCACCCGAGTAGGATGCTTAGGACCAGTCCATTTCGGCTTTCTGTCTCCAAGGACAGAGACTCCACACTCTGCCCAGCCAGCCTGTACCAATGCTTTACCACCCTCCGCGTAAAAAGTTGCTTTTAAGGTTTAAACGAAATTTTGTGTTATTCCATTTTGTGTCACTTCTCTTGCCCTGGCACTAGAACCACTGAGAAGAGTCAGGTTCTGTCCTCTTTACTAACGTCGTCAGATTTTTTCACATGGTTTAAACTCATCCAATAGAAATCTAAGCATAAGTTAAAGATGTATATATAGCCTCACATACAAAAAAAAAGTAATTTATTCACAAAGAATTGTCAAATTTACATGTTTAAGAGCAGTAGACACTAATGCAAAATAAATGCAGAGCTTTCACGTCTAAAATTGAGGTGAACTTCTTTCAGACTCTGAAACCTACGTTCCAAAACACCCCACGCTCAACGCTGCTGGGCTTCTGCAAAATGTGCAAACCACAAAATGTGACCGTGTGTGTTCAGTATATAAACACAACCACAAATAGGGTACTTGTGTGTGGCACCATTATAAATTACGCTCATTACCCACTCCTAGCAGGTGAACGGTGTAACTGTGCTGTGTATGCCACGTGCCTGAAATACAAGGCCTAGCAGTGGCTTTTGTGGTTACTGTTAAAGGTGTAAAAACCAAGCAGAGAAGCTAATTTCTCTGCTTGACTAATAGTAAATATTTGATGTGAGTGAACTTTATCAAAATATAATTATACCAATGTATTTGCAACTACTTTAAAAGCTCTTACTTATGATGATTGAGATATGTGGGGAAGATACGCATTCTCCAGGGGGACCTTTATGACAGTAGGTACATTCATATAAATCATAACACAATTTACAGTAGGAGGTTGTTTGTCTAAATAGTAGAAAACAGTAACCTTTGTACAACAGGGGTTAAACTAATTCTGCTCTAATGAAAAGCAAAATTTACATACAGCTTTGTTACCACAATAAATAGGGGGCTTAGAATCTTTCATAGTCATTCCCATTGTACCTCCATAGCCTCATCTGCTTCCACTAAAATCATGGTATAAAGCACATTTTTCTTTTAATATCAGGGAGAATACAGCACTTCAGCCATTAGCTCTGTTTCAGCGCATAAAGATCACAGAGTATAATAGATGCTTATACTTCAAGTAATTTTTTGTTCCCAATAGCATATGCCGAGCCCAAACATTAGAAACTTGATTCAATTAGAAACCTGACTGCTAAAATACCACATATTGTTTTAGTTATAAGCCTGAACAGACAAATGAAAAGTGATTAATTCTCCTTCGCTTTTAAAAATATATATTAAGCTCCAACTATTCTTTCAGAAAAATAACATGGCATATGCATAAATGTTTTTACAGTCGGTAACCCGGAACAGTCATACATGAATTTCCAGGACTGAAGACTAAATAGTATAATTTTTATCCATCTCTTAAATTACAAGTTGTTCCTAATGGCAATGACGGGGACATAGTCTCTAGTTCAGCATGGCTGACACTTCCCATTTCAAGGCTTCGGTACAGTTGTTCATAACTTTAGCAAGCTCTAATTGTTCCCACTGAAGTTTCCTGTTACAGATGTCCATGTGGGGCACAACTTACGTGGGAAAGTTCAGCAAACGTGCTTTCATAATTTCCAAAAAGCCAACAAGGGAAAAATACATTATTTTCAGAAGTTTCAAAAAATTCTTGCAAGTGTTTTCTGGGAAACCTCTGAGTCCCTAAGGCAGAGAGAGACCTCATAAGTCACCAACTCCAGCCCAGCATTGCAGAAACAGAACATCTAGCTACTTTTAAGATGAAGTTTGCTAAAGTAACTGCATAGTTGGTGTGAGAAAGCCAGCAGCTTTCTCCCTCTAATATTAAATGAGAAAATCAGTGCTGTGGCTAAGCAAGGAAGGAGGTGGAGCAAAAGCAAATCAGAATGAGAAGTTTTATGGGAAAGAAGAGTGGAACAAAATGTGTAAAAAAGAACAGTTGAAAGAGATAACTCGGGATGGGAAAGACAGAAAGAAGGAGCTGAGAGAAGAAAAAGCAGTAAAAATGGATAGGGAGCATCACTATTTCAAAAACTAGATAGAATACACAATTCAGTTTCCACACTGTTCTAATTACACAAATATTTTAAAAAATAATTTTAATACGTCACTAATTACTCTTTGGCAGCTTGTTGAGAAAAAAGCAACCCATTAATACAGTCAGAAGTGATTAGTTCAGAGGATAGTGTCAGTACTTCAAAGGAAAGAATCCAACACCTATTAAGAACCCTGTGAGGTTTTCAACTCTTCCCTCCATATTTCTACTACCCATTAAATATTAAAATAATGAAGAATAAAACAAAACCCTTAAACTTTAGAAAATACGGATTTTAGATTATTTTATGAACCCTTAATTCAGTCCCTTGGCAGATGCAGATTGGTGGAAAATTTTTAATTACAAGACTACATCATTTTGCCTCTTTTTTTTTTTTAATATTAGCCCAAGTGTTTTTAGCTAACTATTCTTCTAAACATATGTCATCATTCAATATATGCCGAAGTTTCCAGCGGAAACACGAAGAGGATCATATTTAATGACTATGCTAATATTTCTATCACTTTTGTTTCAGCGTGGCACACATTACAAAATACACTGTTCCTACACACTGTAGCAGGAAACAAGTTTAATAAATATGGCCTCTTCAGTCAAAAATCTTGGACTATCCCCAGGTCTCTGATGCTGCCAAGTGACTGATTTAAGAGATGGACAGAAGAGACACACAGAAGTACAGATTCTATGATTAATGGATGATCCAAACTCCCCTGAACTGCCTATCATGACTCAATACGAAACCCTGAGGAGATTAAAGGCAAGAATTACATTATCATGAATAATATAAAAAAGTAATATTCTGTTTAAAAGCTTTTGAGTGCAAGTGAGTTGAACAAATACATTAACACAGATTGCAAAGATTCAATCAGGTTGAATGTTACCCAGAATTTATTTTGAAATAAGTTTTATGTCTCTCAGATGTGAAGTACAGGACTATTTGTGATTGGCGCTATAGCTATTAGCATGTAGATTTTAATTCTTGCTTCAGTTATACAGAGCTTGCACTGTCTGCATTGTCCTTTTAACAACGGAAAATTCTCCAAATTACATATGAAGTACATCTCAATGCTGCAAGTACAAGACACATAGACAGAGATATATGCCTAGATCATTATTCTTTCCTTTTATTATAATTTGAAAAACTGTCTCCTTGTTATAGTGGCACAGCAATGCAGCTGTTGCATCTTGTTTCTCAGCACTGAATTCACAAACAGGGGTTTGGAGGGCATTTTGTGTTTCATATTATTTCAATCATATCAGTTGAAGATTTGTATTGAAATTATTCAGGCAGTATGTAAAGCTCTTCTATAAAAGATAGCTGTACATTAACTTACAATTAAATGATGGTTTTAATGAAATTATAGTGTGTGACAGGTTAACGGACTGATGCTGAAAGGCAAATGTCGAAATGAAGCCAAGACGTTTATTTTCAAACTGACAAATCTTAACTCAACCATAACATATAGTTCCATTAACATTATAGTTATTACACAAAATAATTTGGTTGAAAAAAAAATACGTAATAAACCAAGCTGCCAGACCATCAGTAGAAACTCTAACCTCACCGTGTTCCATGAAAGACAAACCAAGCTAACACCTAGGTGACACACAGATTTTCTTTAATGCTTGGAGAAAGGACTACAAACCTAGAACCAACCAGTCAAACACCTGCTTTCTCCCAAACGTCTTTAAAATTTACATTATTGGCTATTCTCAGTACTGAGGTCAAGCCACAGCCTCACCTCTGCTTAAACACATCAGAAACTGTTGAGTCCCAACCTCTGCCTATTTTTCCCAACTTCTAAGGCACAAAGTAACAGAAAAGTGTTAACATTCAAGTGAGGGATTTCTCTTCTGGAACAGCATCTCTGGATGGTATTAGACATCATTCCTACAGCTTGCAGCAAGTTAGTATTTTAGACTGTCAAGATATAATCTTGCTGCTATATACAATTTCACACAAGGGAGTGAGATGTTTGAAAGAGCAAAACCCTCCCCTCAGAAAAAGTCCTTCTGTCCAAACTGTTTAAGCGTGGGCTAAATATCAGCTAACCCCAAAACGTGACAGAATGGCGGCAGGATATGCAGAGTCGAGGCTGCGGATCTTTTTCTTGACACAAATAATGGCACAGGACTAAGCTGATTTTCAGCATGGCCAAAGAAACAACAGAGGTGAGAACACATCTGCAGCAATATGAGTTTTTCAGTAACTGGGAACATAATGGAACACTGTAAGGAGAAGTGGAATACTGAAAAGTCCACCTAAATACATTATTTCATCATCATCATCATAAAGGAAACAGCTTATGGAACCAGCGATGGGACAGAGATCTCCTCTCCTTGTTATTAGCTTGAATAGACGATGAGTGGCCAGTGCCCAGGAGTGATTATCATACTGCAGATGTAATTTTGCTCCTGTGAAATGAGTTCTAGTCAGTCCAGCTCCACCGCACAGCTTTTCACATCACAGACACCAGGCAGGCTCAGGCTGTTGGGGAGGCAGGCAATGGGTATGGTGGCTTTACCCTTTCACTCCTTCAGGTCACAATGAAATTGCAGTGCTGGGAAGCCCGCACCATGCTTCAGAAATTTATAGCTCTTCAGTCCAAAAGGGGCTCTTTGTGACCACCTAATCTGACCTGCTGCTTAACTCAGACCACAGAATTTCAGCTAGCTACTCCAATCCACACAGCATTTGCTTTTCTTCCCTCTCTATCTCTTCCTCAGTCTCTTTTTTCATTTGCTTGTTTGTTTGTTTTCTAAGTACAAGGAAGCTTCAAATTCCCCAGCTGCCAGTTCACCATTTAAAAGAAAAAAATTACCTTGCTTTCTAAAATCAAAACAAAAGCTTGAAAGGAAGCAGGACATGCATTTGCCCTGTTGCCCATCTTGCTACCAAATCAATGTCATAGACGGGGTAAAAGTAATAGAGATTATATGATCCAAAGCACAATTTAAGTGTCTCAGAGTATGTAAGGCATTAAACACTAAAACACAATTTATTTTACAGATTATCTTGAAGTTATTTTCAGCCTACTGCCACCTGATCTCTAAGAGCTTCCTACACTGTAACAACTACAGACACCCTGTCTCTCAGCAGAGTCACCCGGAGGTGCATTTCCCAGGTCACTAACTGTCTATATATTGCTCAAAGGAAAGTGTGCCTTTGTTCACTGAGCTGTTGAAAAAGCCTGTGAATATTTCGACTGGATATGCAGATGAACCTACCCACTTATCCAAGTCATAGAAGTAATATATGAGATATTTTATTTAAAAAAAAAAAACAACAAAAAACCCACCCATAAAACCACAGAAGCTGCATTAGATGTTTGAGATTCTTGTTTGGGAGGAAAGAACTCCGTGAATGTAATGACCTTTGGGGTTTTTCCATTGAAACCAAGCATGTTGACAGCTGTCCCTAGCAATGAAGAAAACGAAGGAATGCCAAGTGGTCAGGGAGGGAGCCAAGAAATCAGATCCCCTAACTCAAATCTCTGGTACTGTGCAGTCTAAAAAGTGGGCCACATTCATCCCACTTTGCTGGGATACAGACTCGGCTGAGGTATGAGAGTCACAGATGTGCTGAATTGCCTTTTAGAGACTAAATAACCACAGAGGAAGACAAAGCCCTTAACTAAGGCACCTCAGTTAAATTTCTAAAAACACATGGAATAAATCATAGCCACAGTTCCTATAGTGGACCCAGTAATTCTCTAGCTCAGAAGAGTTGTGAGGTCAAGCACATTAGACACCATGGGATGGCATTTCCAAAGGGTCTTGCAGTAGAATACTTGAAAAAAATCACATTTGAACTTTTTACTCCTAGCCTTTTCCCTAGTATAATGCTGAACCTTCTACAAGGGAATCTGAGGACTTTCCATTTTCCATGGTAATTGTCACATCAGTAGTTACTGCTCTTTAGGTACTGTACTTCTTCCCATTTTTACAAGACATTAAGAAGAAATACAATTTAATGAGCAGTCAACAAGCAAAATCACATAATATCAAGGAGCAATTCTGTGCAACTCTACTACAAGGTGGAACGTGCATGGCAGAACTGATGAAATGAAGAACAGACATTTTCTTCGTATTCTTTCCAACTTCTTCCTACTCTGCCTTTGCTCTAAATCCCAGCAAAACTTTTGAGGGAGTTGCTTAATCTTTTTCAAGTTAAGACAGGACCCTTATTAACTCCACTGCACTCCTTTCCAACTATGTGTTGTTTCATTAGACCAAGCAGAATGTGGCTTGCAAGAACAAAGTGAAACCAAAAATATAATGCAGTGTAATTCCAAAATGTACAGAGTATAATGATCCATATAATGTTAAGATGTTAGTAATGTCTCTTGATATTATTTCATCACATGCTAGCTGCTATTTCCTGAAAGCTCTTTGAAGGATTAAATAAAAACATATGCTACGAACACCCACCGTGTGCTGTAACAAATCAAAACTAACTTCTTAGTTTGATGAAAGTTTCCACAGTGCTCAGTACTGTAAATTAATGTCACAGGGGTAAACTGTTTTGGAAA